>NW_018235990.1:93217-122672 GCF_001263595.1 Phalaenopsis equestris
CCTAGGGGCAAAAGACCAAATTGGTCATTTCAAGTGCAATTGGGTAGAGAACCATTCTGAATGAGTCATAGACCAATGTATTGTGAAGATATGGTGTACCCTAGTTCCAAGTCAACACCCAGGGTCAATCCTAAGGCCAAGTAGCCCTATAGGAACTCTTCTTGAGCTTCCCCCATAATGATCTTACCTACTAACTGCTAGTGGTTAAGGTCAATATGTGGAATTTCAAGTTGAGTAAAGAGAAGAGTTTTGAATTTCTAATGGTGAGGGTACCTTTTCTAGTTTTCTAAGACTAGCCAATAGGAAAATCCTATGGCTAGACCTAAGCTACTAAAGAAATTTCTAGACCTCAACCAAAAGTTAGGTCAACAAGGATCAAGCTCAGTTCAATACTAAGCTCTTAAACATTCATGGGTAGATTTGTAATCTTAAAAATATGTTAAGTAAAGTGCACTTGATCCTTATTGAAAGAAAAATTTATCATTTAAACAGGGAAGTAGGGCTTCTAATCAGTGGATTAACATCTTCCTAACACAAGCCCTTCACCTTAGGATCTCCCAATTAAATTGACTTCCAAATCACAATAATTTAGGAAGTTACATTCTTACCCTTTTTATAAAGAAGTGATGAGTTGGTTTCTACCTTTTATCCCCTTATGTTCCTATCATTTAAGAGATTTCATTACGATCAAGATTACCCATTTACCCTTTAATTTTAACTAAATTTTAATTAGGGTAGGGAATCTCATAATTACTCTTTTGCCCCTAAGATTTTTCACTTCATAATAACTTAAGTTAAACTCGAATGACTTTAAAATTTTATTGTCTTCTCACTCATGGGTCAATTAAGACATTAAAGGAGAATTTGTGTTTTTTTTTATTTTTATTTAATTTTCATAATCATTTTAACTTAAAAATAGGGGATTTTGAAGATAATTAAAATAACTAAGTAAAATAAATCTTCCGTGCTTAAGAAAATTACTAGAGGTTCAAATAGGTTAGAGGACCGCTAAAAAAAATTTAGTTAATTTTTTTAATTATATTTTAATTTTTAATAATTTTTAAAATGATTTCTAATGAGTAAATAAATAATCGAAATTACATATTATTCTCAAATTCTTTTTTTAATATATTTTTAATAAGTCTCTCTAACCTCGAAGAGCTCAAAGAAAATAATGTTACATTTTTCTTGTTTGTTTTCTTATTTTAAATAATAATTTTAATTTTAAGTAGAAAGTAGGCCAAAAATAAAGTATTTATTGTAACCTCAAATTTAGTTTTTTAGGCGCCTCTAGTAAAAAAAAGAACACCCCAAAGCACTTTTGAAATTTTTTTTATTTTTTATTTAATTTATATAATTATTTTAAGCAAAAATTCATATTTTCATAGAAAATTCATTTTTACACCAAAATAATTTTTATGACTTTGAAATTTTTACAGGAGCCTCTTGAGGTGATTGGCCTCAATTTACCCCAATTTATTAATTATTTGAATTATTTTATTTTTTTACTTAATTTTGGTAATTTTTTTAGTTTTAAAATAGAAAAATTCGTCTTAAATTTTTAAATTTAATTTTTATTTTCATATGTTTCTCTGAGCACAGTGAACCTACTAAAACAATTTTTATTATTTTGTGACTTATATTTTATTTTTTATAATTAATTTAAACAGAAAATAGTGATTTACATTGAAAAATAGGGTTTTTAATATTAGAGGTGCTCTCTGACTTTGGAAAAATCAAAGAACACTTGTCATGGGAGGATTGAACTTTCCAAAGTTCATATTTTTGTGATTAATATTTACTTTTTTATGATTTAAACAAGTTTTAGAGTAATTAATTAATTTAAAATAAATATAAAAATAAATATTTTTGACTTTTTGTCCATATTATTCTTCTTTATTAACTTAGCATAGGGGTATCTTTATTTTATTTTTAGCATTTTTCTACAATACGTTTTGAATTTTTAAAGTTTTTATAATTATTTAAATCCGAAAATACCCTAATTTCCTACTTATCCACGTCAACCTCGGCAGCTTCGAAAGTACACGTGGAAGATTTTGATTCAACCCTACCATCTATGTCAGCTGCTGACTCAACCCGCTTTTCATGTATAATCTACTCGTCCGACACAATCTCAGCCATCCACTCAATACGCGCACAATCCAACGGCTCCTGGTCATCGTCCCAAATGCACCCTAACCCAAGAACTGTTCATACTCTGATTTCTCGCTCGAATATTAACAAAATCCTATCAGAATTGTTCCTACACCTTTATCTAAGTGAGGCGAACCTATCTATACGTCTAATCAAGCATAAAATTAAGATCTACTTCACAAAGGTTGAAACTAAGAGCAAAATTGAGGATTTTGGTCCACACCTTTGTCCAAGAGGTGTAGCCTCAATTGAATGGCTATAGAAGCTTCCTTGATGTCCCACAAGTGTGCTTGAATCATCACCTTCCTCTGGGATGGGGCTTAAGTAAGAGTTTGATGAAAGGGTGGTGCAACCTTGGTTAAAGTTTGGTGTAGAGGGCTCAGGAAGGGTCAATTTTGATGGGGAACTTCCTCTCTTGCTCTGGGGAAGCTTAAGAGCAACTGAATTTGGGATTTAGCAAGTTTGGTGGGATGGCCAAAAAGTGCCCTGGATTTGGACTTCAAAATTAGGGCAATGTAGTGAGAATGAAGGCTGGAAAATGGAGGGGTTGAGCTTCACAATGCTACTGGAGGGTCTAGGAGATATTTGGCAAAGTTTTATTAAGGTTTGATCACCCTCCTCCATTTGGCTATGGGGGATGTTGGTTTTATAGAGGGAGCCGTGGTTGCAATCAGGACAAGCCGTGATGGTCATAGGGCTACTTAGGTGGAGGGAAGAAGGGCTTTGATGGCCATTGGCAATGAGCCACATTTGGGAGTCCCAATTTTGGGTTTAACCCTTGGGGACACTCTCGAGCTTGGTGTTTTCGGGTGGCAAGGTGCCCGACAAGGGCAAGTGTGGTCACCTCCACAATGAAGGAGGTTAGGGGGACTGTGAGGTAAATTCAATTTGGTCTCAAGTGGGCACATGGCCAAAGACCAAGGGAGAAATGGGATTTATGTTAAGTAGGCTTGGGTTGAGTTTAACACCTTGGTTAGGTGGCTCAATCAAGTCCAAAATGGTTAGGAGGATCGGTTTGACATCAAGGGAGGTTTAGGTGAGTCTTGGTGGCTGGTTTGGGCATGAAACCAAGGCTTAGATGTTGCCTGAAAAGAGTAAGTCCAAGTGAAGGAGGACGAGAGAAGAGTCACCTCCACTTGCCAAATTGGATAATTTTGAGCTCATAATGTCCATGGAAGTCTCCATGAGATAGTCATGCCTTGTATGAGGCCATGGGGGTGTTTCATGAGAAAGGAATTTAGGATTTTATGAATTTTAAATGAAAAAATGCCAACAAGCTCCATTTGGATAAAATTTCATGTATATGTATGGTATGCTTGGTCTGATGCCATGATGGAATGATTTTGATTAACATAAGATGATGAAGAAGGAATTTTTGTCTTGTGGGCTCAATTTGGGTCATTTAAAATTAATGTCATGGGCTTTTAAGAATGCATATGGGTATGGGATTTTAAAGAGTGCATGAATAATTTGATTTTTGAAATTGATCATGGGCTAATAAATTGATTATTTTAACTTAGCGTAGGGGTTTGGATTTGAGATCAATTGGTCTTAAACATGATGAAATTTAGTGTGGATTTGAAATTGGAGAAATTTGAAATAAATTTGGATGAAAGTGGGGGTGGTTTGGGGACTTTGGGTTTTTAAGAGCAATCTAGGAATTTTGGCAAATTTTGGTGAATTTGCGTACAATTGGGATCATTGGGTAGTTAGGATTGATTTGGGTGAGGTTTGGAGTGAAATAGGAGATTTTGGGAATTTTTGGGATTTGTACGGCATTTTGGTAATTTTCTAAAAATCAAGGGTATTTTAGGAAATTTGAGAAAATTAGGATGTTTAGGGCAGTTTGAATAATTTGGAATGGTTCAATATGATTTTTAGGTGAGAATTGACAGTTTGGGCATATTTAAAAATTTTAGGGTTCTAGGGGTACTTCGGTAATTTTGGAAGAATTTGGGGTGGAAGGTTTAAAATTGGGTGTTTTGGTGAAAGCGGAAGTCATTGAAGATGCTAATCATAATGTTACCCTTTTAGTGCCATGAGATCACCGAAAGCCTATTTTGGATCCTCCATATGTTGGTCCTAGTCATCCTAGCCAAGGGCGATGGGCTTGGGGACCACCCACATGCTTTTTCAAAACAGTTGAGGAATGGGTCAAGTGTAGTTGATTTAAGGTTCTCGGGATTGTCAGTGTGATGATTCAAAGTGTGTGTGCATAAGTCTGACCAAGACCAAGGCACCCAGAGCTAACCCTAAGGCCTACCAATCGTATGGGGACTCTACTTGAGCTCCCTCCTGCTGGTTCCATCCTAATAAGTAGTAGAGGGCAAAACCATGCATGTGGAACTCCGAGAAGAGTAAAGAGATGTTTAGACTTTCTAAGGGGTCGGGTTCCACTGCTATTCCTCTAGGATAGTGAACAGGAAGATCCTATGAGTAGATCCTAGGCTTCTAGGAGAAGAAGACTAGACCTCAACAGAAGTGAGGTCAACATCAGTGGCAGAACCTCATATTGCAGTGTGAACCACAACTACAAGAGCAGTATGCAGTCGAATCATTCACGAGCAACATAAAGGGTCGTACCTCTAGTTTCTTAAACATGAGTACGATCAAGACATTTGAGACTTTGATAAAAAAATGGCTAGTTTGCAAGATAGAGTGAACACCTTGACCTTTAAAGAAACTTAGAAGGCCAAGAGCAAAAAACCCACTCTTAGTCCTTCAAAGAAGATGGAAGAGAGTCAGGCTCTTTTGAAATTTGATAGGAAATAGGAGAAACCTGTCATGTAATTCAAGAAGGCTCACCCATGTTGACCTCACTTTTGGTTGAGGTCTAGTTTCTTCCTTAGAAGTCTAGAATCTAGCCAAAGGATTTTCGTATTGACTATTCTTAAAGGACTAGTGATGGAACCCTCACCAATAGAAATTCTAAATGCTTCTTGGCTATCCTTGGAGTTTCACATGCTGATTATAACCTCTAGCATCAAGTAGGTGGAGCCAACATGGGGGAGCTCAAGATGAGTTCTCATAGGACTATTTGGCCTTAAGGTTAGCCCTGGGTGATGTGGTCTTGGTCAGGTCTACACATACACACACATGAACCTTTCACATTCACCAAACATGCCTAGCTTGATCCCTTACTCTATTGGAAACTCATGTGGATGGTCCCCTAAACCATTAGCCCTGGGCTAGGGTTTTGCTAAGACCAGCACATTGAGGCACCATAAGGGTTAATTTTTATGATTGTCATCTTTAATTGATTTCAATTTTGCCAAATTCCCACTTTTGATTCTTTTAGCCCCAAACTTCAAATTGACCGAAAACTCCCAATTTTATCCAAATGTCATTCAAACCATTTAAAACCACTCAAATTACCCAAAACACTCCAAATTTTCCAAAATTCCTAAATTACCCCTAAAATTGCAAAAATTTCCAAAATGCCTTTCATACCCCAAAAATTCCCAAAATCACTCTAAACATCTCCAAAATCAATTTGAATCATTTCATTGAGCCCAATTTGACCAAATTCACTCCTTTTGACTAAACTCCCCAAACTGCCCCTAAATGCCTAAATTCCCCAATTTACCACCAATTTCCACCAACTTGACTTCAATCTCACCCAATTTCAATTTTAAACTCAAACTCATCATATTCAATCCCAATTGAGGCGAAAACCAAGCCTAATTGAACCAATCCCAAGCCTAATTCCAATCTTAATTTTGCCCAAAAATTCAAAATCTCCCAAAATGAACTTCATAACTACACAATTTCCACCCAATTGATATCTAAGACTCTTCATCACAATCTCTTGAACCAAATTAAACCTTCAATTGACTAAAATACAAACCATAGCCCAATCTAAAACCTAGCCCAATATAAACCCAAGTCTAGCCCAAATGCCTCCAAATTGGCCAGAAGCCAAATTTCACTAAATCAAGCATCCAAATCAATTCAAAATCACCAAATTCATTTTTAAAACTTCTCATGACAATCATCTGCATCAAATTGATCAATCAATTGACCAAAGTTTTAGCCCAAACCCAACCTAGACCCAAGTTCAAACCAAAACCCCAATTTTGAACCAAAACCCAATATTTGACCAAGCCCATTCCAATTGACCAAACCATGGTCACCACAACCAACATTTGAACTCTAGGGACCAGCCTAGATCCACCTAGCCCAATCTACTTAAGCCATGGACCAAGGGTCCCTTGAATTAATGGATTTCCTTCTTAAAATGACTAAACCAAGGGAAGATTTGCCATCAACCATCAAGCCACCCAACTAATCACAATTAAGGCTTCTTCAGGCTCCTTTGAACCACCTAGCTACCAGTTCTGGCCTAATCGATCGGCTTGGTCGTCGAAAAAAATCAAAACTAAGGGCTTCCTCAAGGGACCCTGCCCAAATTTCACCCATCCAAGTTGGCTCACCGTAATTGATCACTTGCATCTTTCTCCCCTCCACCTAAGAAGTAGTTCTCACCCACTTGTGCTTGAACCTAGGGGAAACTCTATCTAATTGTCTCCAAAACGTTTCAGCACTAAAAGCAAGCTCACCCTCACCATTCCAGCCTCTCCCCACCATTAAAGAACCCTAATTTTAAACTTGAAATCCAGGGCCTTTTTCTGTCATTCCACAAAACCTCCTCAAATTGCAAATTAAAACACTCCTGAGCTTTCCCAGAGCAAGAGAGGAAGTTTCTCATCGAAACCCCTATCTCGAGAGCACTCTAACCCATTCATAGAGCAAGACCTCCACACTTGTTGGAGGTAGTATTGCTCAAAGCATTCACCACAAGAAACCAACACTTCCAAGTGGTTCACCAAACTCTAGTGAAGCTTCTCCAAGCATCTGATTGAGGCCTCCCCTCCCAGACAAAGGTATAGCCCATTTTCCTCCAAATCGAGCTCGGTTTGGGATTTTTTGAAGAAAAGTTTAATTTCATGAGAATGTGACCATATAGATAGGTTCGTCTGGAGCAGATGACCTTGTAGGAACAAACCCCATTTTATTTCATTAAGTATTAAGCAAGATATTAGGGTTTTAAGTTGGACGGTTCTCGGGTTAGGACGATCATTGGTGATGAACAAATGTCGTTCATTTCTGTGTGTATCATTTGGACAGCTGAGATGACACCGGACAAGAGGATGGAACGATAAATTTTAGACGCATGGAAGCTGACTCAGGTGGCTGCGTAAAATGGCGGAGCGACGACTATGAGTTCGGAGCATTGTAGGATGAGGTGGCACCAAGTTGGATAAGTAGAAAAATATGGATTTAAATGTTTTAAATAATTAAAGAACTTAGAAAATTCAGAACTTGGTGTAAAAAAATCAAAAAAATAAAAGAAAATTATCATCTTGCTCATTGAATAGAATAGAACAACGTGGAAGAAAAATTAAAGTTATTTTACTTCTGTTTTATTTTTAATTAATTAAATACTCTATGTAATGTCTTAATTTTAATTAAGCAATTAATAATCACCATAGCTAGAAACTTTAGGGGTTGGTTCATCATGACAGTAGGATGTTCTATGATTTTTCCAAAGTTAGAAAGCATCTCTACACATGTAACCCTAATTTTCAAGCCTATATGCCTATTTTTGTTTAAATTATTTTATAAATTTAAATATAAATCAAAAAAATATGGGACTTATTTTGGAAGGTTCCCTATGATTAGAGGACTCTTGGAAAAATATAAATCAAGTTTGAATGTTTATGTAAATTTCTATGGTTAATTAAATCGTAAAAAATCACTAAAATTAAATTAAATAAAATAATATTAAAAGATTAACAAAAATGATTTCACACTGTACATAATAATTATTTTAACTCACTGTAAAAATTTGAAACTCATTTGAACTATTTTGTCACTAAAATCCATTTTCTAAGTAAAAGGTATTTTTGCAATAAAATAATTGTAATAAATAAATATAATTACGAAAATTATTAAAAGGGGTTCTCTGAGTTCCTTGTGATGAGGGGCACTTAGAAAAAATAAAAAATTTTGTAAAATAAAAAGTTCATTTATCAGCTATATTTTGAATTAAAAATAATTAAAAATGATTAAAAATTTCAAAAATATGAAAATGCCCAAAATTTTGTTCAATTATTTCATGATCACTTAGGACCCCTTAAGATATTTTCCTTAGTTTTCTTGATTTATTTAAGTATTTTTTAAATGCCAAAAATCTATTTTCTTTAATTTTCCATTGAAATAATTATAATAAATAAAATAAGAGTCATAAAAAATAAAAATTTGTTTGTTTAAGTTCTCTAAACTTAGAGAGAGAGTTAATAAAAACATAAAAGGATATTTTTGAAATTAAATTATATTTTCTATTTAATTAATCACTAAATTTAATTAATAAATATAATAATTAAAATATAACTTTAAAAATTATAAAATTTTGTCCAAGTGGTTCTCTTATCTAGGTGAACCTCCAATAATTTTTTTCATGAACAAAAAATTTTACTTTGATTAGTGAAATAAATTAATATTAAAAATCTTATTTTTAGTTAAAATATTTTTATAAATTAAATAAAAATTTGGAAAATCACATTTTCTCCTGTAATATTTTGATTGATCCATGAATGGGGTACCATAAAAATTTTAAAGTCATTTGAGTTATGTTTGATAAGTTATGAAGTGGAGAGCCTTAGGGGCAAAATGGTAATTTTTGATTTTGATGCCTTAATTAAAATTTAGGATTAAACAAAGGGTAAATGGGTAATTGGGTAAATGGGTAATTTTGATTAAATGGGTAATTTTGATCATAGTGAACTCCTTTGGATGTTTGAAATATAATGGGTTAAGAGGTAGAAACCAATTTGCTGCCTTTTCATAATAACGGTAAAACTGCAGTTTCATAAATCGTTATGACTTGGAAGTGAATTTAATTGGATGAACCTAAGGTAGTGAGCTTGAGTTAGGAAGATAATAATTCACTTATTTGAAGTCCACTAAATGGTGATTAGATGATAACATGATCTTTTAATGAGAACATATCTCACTTAAATTGACATTTTGATAATTGTAAATTTACTCATAGAATTGTTAAGGCCTTAGTGGTGAGCTAGGCTTAATCCAAGATTATTTAATGAGGTTTAGAAAAGATAAGATAAATAATTATGAACATTCTGAAAACACTGCAAGCCCAACTTTAATTTGGGATATAAAATCCTTAATGACTTTAGCTTGCCCTAAAGGCATCCACTTACATACCCACTCACATAACTTTATAAGTAAAATATTAAGTGACTGTCTGATTACCCCACACTTGGGATAATTAAAATATCAAGATTCACTAAGCATAGGGTGTATTAATTCATTGAAACTAAATTTAAAGTTTGGGAAGATCAAAACTACATACTAGGTTCAAATGAACTCGAAACGTTTGAAAGGGTTCTAAGAAGTTGTTAGGGATTGTTCTCTGAACGCTTTTATGACCTTATGGATATTTTGAAGGATATTTGAACTTATTATTCTTTGTTCCAAAAAATCATCCTTTAAAACCTTTAAGGAGCCACCAAGTTATGACCTATGGTTTGGTGGATACACCTGCCGCTAGTCTTCTTGTTTTTCAGTTCTTGCAATTCATTTAAGTTTCCTGTAAAATTATATATGTTGCAAGTTCTAACATTTCAACAAGTGCAGCGAGAAGATGAAAAGTACATCTTTATAGTTTTATTTACTTTCTGTCATTTCGTTTACTATAGTTTACTACTGCTTCAACATACCATGCATACTTGGCTCATAAAATGAAAACTTTTGAAAAAAAAAATCAAACAATTTTTAAAAATTAAATTAATCCCTTTCAAAGGTAACCATAAATCATTTGAAATACAATTCCATAACACATCCTTTTAAATTTACGGAAGTCCCTCAGATGAGGTAACCCATGCTTGCTAACGAGATCTCCCCAGTTTAAATGAGCTTAAAAACTCGTTTGAGCTAAGTAAATTAAAAAAAAGTGGTACCGGAACAAGGGAACCGTGAGATCCTAACCGGTGTCACTCTAATAAACATTAACCCCCTCATATTGAACTAAACTTATCATTTAAACCTTTTGAACCTTAGGCTTCAGGACTTCTATTTCACCGAGGAGCTTGGAGCTAACTATGAGGGCAGCCTTCTACAACTGCAAGTGGATCTACAAAAATAATCTCTTCTTTAGAATTAAACAACAAGCCACAAGATTTTTAGGTTGCTTTCCTAGTGTAGCATAAATCCTCACTTTATCTTTAGGCCTTTGCACAACCATGTTGTGCAATTTAAGCCCTAACATATTTTAGGATTCTATATTTTAGGATTCTGAGGCATATTTTAGGATTCTGAGGTTTTTGTTCATTACGACATAAATCTTCTTATCTTCCAGGCTATTTGTATGATTGTGTCATACAAATGTAAGCCCTAAATAATAATAATTGATACGATGAAACATTTAATAATTCTCTTCTCAAAATTTATCCAAACCATTTGATATATTGGGAGGTCATTTAGGTTCTCCTCAAGATTTGTGACACCCCCTAGTTTTCTCCCTTTGAGTTTCATAATAATGTTCCAAATTTGAGCCTCTCCCATTTGACACTTCTCGGTCTGATCTTTGAAAAAGTCCAACCCTTTGAAATTCTTGAAGACATTATTTTCTTATCTAAATTGAGAGTTCTCTCAGGTGAACTCGTTCAGTTAAGATGTAATTAACTATAGGGACTTTCCTTTATAGGAAGCTTTAAGAGCCAAGGTAATATAAACCATATCTCATCTTCCATATTAGATTGGGGAACTTGTCAGCTTATATAAAAAAGAATGGTTTGCAAACTAGATAGATGTAATAAATTCTGTAGTTTATTTAATGGAGCCTCACTATCAAGTAATGTGTATATTCCTCAGGATAGGTGCATTACTTGCGGTGTTGTGCTCATTTATTTAAACTATTATTTATATGAGATTGGTTCGGTCTTGTATGTCCAAAATTAAAACATTACTTTCAAAATTAAAATACTATTTTTCTGAAAAATCAAAGTTATATATATATATATATATATATAATCGATTAGTAATATTATATATATATATATATATATATTAAGTTAAATAAAAATCCACGGCTTACATTCTTGAAATGAATCTTTAACAACCAACAACCCACCTTCTCAAAAGTGGAAATCTCAGTCCCTTGAGCAAAGGAAATCTAAGATCTATCCTTTTATGAATGATTTTCTTAGAAAGATTCTCAAGAACATGCTTAAGTAGAGGATGCAGCTCCCACCATCGAAGAGACTGCATGAGGTGAAAAAGACGTCCGAGCTGAACTACTGACCTTATCATAGACATTTGGGGCATTTTCTTGTTGATTTCTATCCTTTTAAGGATAAGCTTGAGGTTCAATACAAAGCTATAAAGATCAAGATACTGACTAGTAATTTGATAGGACTCATGGGAAGGGTTCTACAAAGATGGTGATAGCTGCTCTGATTTCCAAATTTTCTTCTAATATTTCTTCTTTTGCTTGTAATTCAGGAATTTATTGTAGTGCTCTTCCTGGGACATTTTATGGTAATAAAGTAATAAAAGAATAATCTTTTGATTTTGTCTCTATTTTTATATTTTTATGCTTGATGCTCATGACATAGATGATGATTATGATGATGATGATGAAAGAGTTGAGCAATAACCACTATTGCCCTCCTTGAGTGGTACATAACACATCTGTGATGATGTGAGTGATTCAATAGGTAATACATCTGAGATCTATGGCCATGAGGGCAATTTTTGATGAGTCTTCTTCATAGTTTTCCACTAAAGTTGATCCCTCTAGGTTCTTTTGTGAGAATTTTTAGGAAGTCCGCCTCAAAAGAGACAAACTTCTCCCTCCCGTGGTGGTTCTTCCCAACTTTAAGGAGACTGGGAAAGGTATCGTCACCCAAGAGGTAGATGATCATCCCAAAGTCCCAAATAAAGTAATCAAATAACTTTAAGAAATTATGGACTAAAATATGAAGACCTTGAGTAGATCTCTTTGTGAGCCTGAGGCTTCCATGCATATTTTGCGGAGAAGAAGATGAAGGAGGCGACTATGATGCCAGACGCGGTTGTTATTACATTTACTAAGAATTTCTGGCACTACAGACCACAACCGTCCCCTATATGTGATGGCTAAAATTTTTGGAACTTCGTTAAACAATATTTTGATTGAATCCAATGCTTCTGTGAATATCATTAGCGTCCGCTCCCTTTAGTTCTTTTCTTTGGATACAAGGAGATTATGCTCTAACAAATTATGCTTAATGGCTTCAATGGGAATGGTCAAATGACCCTTGGCTCTATCACTTTACATCTCAAATTTTGAGTTCTTAAGAGTGAAACCAAGTTCCATGTGATTGATGGGAATATTTCTTTCAGAGCTTTTCTCCTGCTCACAACGATCCATGTGTTTTGGATGTGCCTTCCACCCTCCACCAATGCATCAAACACATGCGTGAAGTTCCATCCCTAGAGATGTTCAACCATTCTCCATTAATGAGAAAGAAATTTATGATGATACATTGTACAATGTTCCATTTAAAAGCATTTATCCTTATCTCAATTTTATTGGCATGTCGAAGGGCTCCTCCCCTTCCTAGTTCTCTCCTTGTTACAGATGAGGAGGTAAATGAGCAGTTGGAAAGGCGTTGTGCCCCACAGCTTCAAAGCATGAGCCTAGGTTCCCCATCTTCCCATAAAGCAAAATGAAGATTGAGGTTGTATGAAACTCTGAGTCTGGGACAGATGATGCACTACCCATTAGCAATTCAAGCCCGGAAGATGTTGGCTAGTAAATACTTCTGCTACCCTAAGCGATCATGTTCCCTCATTTTTCTAGAATCTCCTTATCGGATGAAGTGTTGAACATTGACCCCATATCATTAGGTCATCTTAAGGAGCTACAACTATGCATGTTTCCACTGTTGAAGAATCGAAGACCTTCTATGTACCTCCTAGATCTAAGTCTGAAGAGAAAGGCATCTTGTTTTAGAAAGTTGTTCCTCATGTATTAAATACTAATGCGGTGCTTTTGAATAATGAGAATGATGAAGCAAAAAATATTCCTTATTATTTTTATTGGTCTTCTCTTGTTTATAAAATGCTTGATGTTGGGTTGTTGTCTGAGTGGTGGTCTTTTCTCCAAGCCAAGTTATGTAAGGCTATGTGGTAGTATAGACCCCCAAGGGAAAGATCTGGTTTAGGCTACGTTAAGAAGTTTGATAAAGCAAGACTCCCTACAGCCTCAGGCTGAATGATTTCTACACAAGAAGGTTGAAGTTAAAGATGCCCCTTCCAAGCTTGAGGATGGCATCTCTTCGATAATCGATGAGTTGATTGAGATCAACCTTGGTACGGTTGATGATCCCCATCCGACTTATATCAGCAAACTCTTATTGGATCCCATTTCTTTTAAGATTATAACAATATGTCAGTCTCTTTAATGTTTGGAAATGATTTTTGATTTATAATATATATAATTTTGATTTTAAAAATAATATTTTATTTTTAAAAAATATGAGACTAACAAAATCTATTGCATTTGATAGTTGAAGTGATCGAACACTATAATACAAGTAATGCACCTTCCCGAGAGATAGGCATACTACTCAATAGTGATCTCGATCATATAAACTAAGGAAATTAATGACATCTACTTGGTCTACAAACCTTTTTGTGTGACCAAATGGATACCCTATTCAAAACAAGGATTAGATAGAATTTATATTATTTGGGTTCTAATGTTCCCTATAAGGGCAAGCCCCTATAATTAATTATATCATAAATGATCAAAGTCACTTAAGAAAACTCTTAATAAAGAGAAAAGGTTTTGACCTCAAGAAATTTAAAGTTTGAGTAAGGAACAACAAGTAGGAAAGAATCCATTAAGAACATTTATTTTAGGAATCAAAGGAGTAAGGACTAGGGGATGTCACAGAATAGAGGCAAACCTCAGTAACTTCCTTAGCTATCCTACTTTTGGGCTTTATATTTTTGATGTGAAATCAATTATGTTCAATCCTATCGATTATTAATTATAGGGCTTATACTTGCATAATATCCCATTATCCAAATAGCCTGAAAGATAGGAGGATTTATGTTGTATCTGATGATGATCTCAGAATTGTAAGGCGAGTTAGGGCTTATATTGCAGAATGTAAAAAATCCTAAAAGTTAGAGTGAGGGTTTATGTCATAACAAGCAGACTACTTCGAAGTCCTATGAAATTGTTTGTTTAATTCTAAGGAATGATTTAGATGATGTAGACTAATTTTGCTATTTTCGATCATCATCCTCCACTTACAGTTCCCTCCAAGATCCTCATCGATGTAACAACTTTAAGGATTATGTGGGTTGTGAATTATGATCGTTTATGTTTTATGTTTTGGTTTTATTTGTCATTATTGTTCAAAAGTTTGAGAAGAATTTTAATTTAAGTCAAGCGGCACCAATCAAGATCCTATGATTTTGTTGTCCCTGCTCAACTGTTTTACCTTAATATACTTAGCCTAAACAAGCTGTTAAACTTATTTAGACTGGAAAATTCTCATTAGCAACCATATGTTACCTCATCTGAAAGATCCTCGTAAAACTAAAAGTAATAGATTAAGTGCGTTCGAAAGGTTTAAATGCGTATTATTATTTTTGAAAGTGTATTTTTGTTATTTTGTTTTTCAAGTAAAATGAAGCATGCATGAGTAAGAGAATGTTGTAAGGTAAAGTAGTAAAAGTGCAATAAATAAATTATGGGGTGCATACCTAATGCTCCTGCTGCAGCTGCATGGGTTAGTTGCATTAACTTTGTATAACAAAGTGCAGGAATTTTAAACCAATTGCAAAGAGAATCTGACATGAAAGAAACCAAAAATAAGTTGTCAAAGAAAAACACGAGCAAGTAAGGCAAAGCCCGATGTCACCTATAAAAGACTGAGACTAAGTGTAAGACATTAGTAGAGGTGGGGGCTCAGAGCTGAGTTGTGTGCTTTAGTATCCAACAGCGGCAAAAGCCAGAAACCTAGCAATCTGAGAAAGGGTAACTCCTAACCTTGATCCAAGTGATTAGTCCATGGACCTTTATAATATTTCATAAAAAATTCTTTTAGCTCTTAATGCAAATAGGTTTACTTAGCATCTAAAAGTAATCACGTAGTGAAAAGGATTTCTATTAGGTCCACAGTGTTACATACATTTTGTAAAATACTATAGCCCACGAGCTAATCACTTTAATAATACTGGGAGTACCAACAATCTAAGAGATCTAGAGGAAATTCATATTAAGGGTTGATGAATAGTATCATTGATACTCTCCCCTTTCTTGAAGGATCCTTGGGGTAGGGGACACTATTCCAAATCTCACTTCGTATCCCTCGTTCGAGACACATAAGCGATGTTTTCATTGTCCTTTGCCACCAAGACCTCTAGCTCACACTAGCCCGATGGTCCTTATTCGGAAAAAACAAATAACCTCAATTGCTCACAAGGATTTGAATACCTTATTTAAGACTGAAACCCTTGAGCATTTGGTTTAAATGTAGGACAAGTAGTGTAGGGTATTTAATTGGAATTGGTGCATTAATGGACCCCGAGTCATATCTTGGTGGATCCATATAAGATTTTGTGGATAATTTTCTTCAAGAAATAATAATAGGTTCAGATGTCCTTAAAAATGTCTAGAAGCTTGCCAAGGGAATCGGGGCATAACCATAAACCACTTTAGACATTTCTAGAACATTTTGAGTTCATCTAAGATTTTTATGTCATTGAATTGATCAATTCTGATTAAGTTAAGATTATTTGTGGTGCTTTAATTTGTGCTCAGTGAACTTTTGGTGTGTAAATTAACCCATGAGTAGGGGTAATTAATCACTCATGGTTATACTGAGAAATTATAAGAGAAGGGACCCTTACAGTAAACCTAGGTATTAAGGAACCTTATTTCTCTTTTCAGTTGAACTTAAGCTCGAAGTATTTCAACAAGATTTATGATTACTTATGTTTATTTTCTATGCCTCATTAAGTAATTTTAGATTAACCCTAGTTCTTAAAGGTTGAGGGGTAAAGTTGTAATTTCATATAAGTTTTATGATATGGTGTTTAATCTTCATTGAAAGACTGACTTGAACTTAACCATTGATTGGGTGTCTAATTTAGTGAGTTACCGTCTTCTTAACTCAAGCCCCTCACATTAGGATCATAAAAAACTTAAGCATCTTCCAATCCATAACAATTTGATTAATTACAATTTTACCTTTTGTAGGAAGTGAAGTGAATTGGTTCCTACCTTTTAACCCTTTGTGTTTCAATCACTTCAGGGAGTTAACTATCATTATTATTGCCTGTTTACCCTTTTATCTGACCTAAATCTTAATTTGGAGTTCAAAGTTCCCTAATTACCAATTTACCCTTAGGGTTCTTTACTTCATTATTTCTTCAATTTAATTGAAATGACTTTGAAATTTTATTTTGTTGCCATACTCATTGGCCAATTTATATACCTGAGAAAATATTTTTATTTATTTATTTTTAATTAATTTTTAACAATTATTTTAATTCAAAATAGAGAATTATCAAAGCTAAATTAACTTAGTTAACCAAAAACATCTTTTTTGCCCTCAAGGAATATTTAGGAGGTTTACCAAGGCCAGGGGACCACTTGGAATAAATTTTGAGAATTTTTGAATTATATTTTAATTTTTATAATTTTTAGTTGATTTAAAGAGATAAATAAATAGAAAATACCTTTTATTTTCAAAAATTAATTTTTTTTAGTTTTCATAAGTCTCTATGACTTTAAAAAACTTAGAGAAATTTTATTTATATTTTCATGATTTTTATTTCTATTTTTATAATTATCTTATTTAAAAATAAGGAAAAATATATTTAAATACTAAAAATATCTTTTTGCATCTCTAAAAATTTATAAAAAAAACTTTTAAATGGTTTTCTGTTATTAGCGAATAAGTTGTGATATTTTGAGGTACACTTATATTTTTATGCTTTTTCATTATTTTTAATTTTTTTAATTAGAAAATATTTCAAAAATGAAATTTTTATTTTGACTTCATTTTTATTTTTCTTAGGTTCCTCTGGTCCTAAGGAATCATCAAAGCTAAATTTTACAATTTTTTAAAATTTAATTTATTTTATATAATTATTTCAAAAAAATTCCTATTTACTTAGAAAATGCATTTTTACATTAAAAATAACTTTTCTAAGCTTTAGTTTTTTATAGGGACTTTACAAAGTCAATTCTACATTTTGGGATATCCTGAGGATTTTTTGAATTAATTTATATTTTCTAATTTTTTAATCATTTTTATTGATCTTAATTGGAAAAATGTATTTTGAACCTTTTGTATTTGATTTTATTATTCCTGTGGACCTCTGACCATAGTGAAACTACCAGACTTGATTTTTTTTCTTATTTTTGTTTTATTTTTTACATTTTTTTAATTAAGATAGAACTAAAAGTCCTAGAAAATTAGGGCTTTTGATCATAGGGATGCCCTCTAGCTTTGAAAAATTAGAGGAGGTCCCTAATGTCATTAGGAGCAAACCCTCAATATTTAATTAAGTTGTATATTTGTCTAATCAATTAAAATTAATTTTCCCATAGGAGTTTTTAATTAATTAAAAATAAAATATTTCATAAGTACTTTTTATTTTTAGTTCAATAAATTCTCCTCTGTTCACTGAGCACAGAGGTATTTTTACTTTATTTTGTGATTTTTTTTATGCCAAGATATCAATTTTTGAAGTTTTTGTATTTAAATAATTCCAAAATACCCTAATCTTCTAGTTATCTACGTCGGCGCCCTTTGATTGGTTGCTCTTTATACCTGGGCCACCTTGTAAGCCTGCGGTTCGCATTCTGTGCACTCGTTCGGCTTGATCTTGATCTTTCGGTCAATTCACAAGGAAATAGATGGTATCTGTTCATCGTCCCTGCTTTCCCCAACTTGAGCACCATTCGTGTTCTAACCCTAAAATCTCACTCAATACTCAACCAACTTATGTGTGGTTTGTTCTTACATCTTCATCAAAGTGAGACAAACACATCCATATAACTAGATATGCATGATATTAAAATTTTCTTTACAAAGGTCCAAACCGAGCAAAAATTTATTTATTTTGTTCAATACCTTAACCCAAGAGGTGAGGCCTCAATTGGATTTGTTCCTGAGCTTTGCCTTCAGTTCACAAATGTCCTCCAAGTTTCAGTTCGATTTGTATTTGGGTATATGTATGATTTTGATCGGAGGGAGATTCAGGCTTGGTCTAGGACTGAGTTAGAGGGCTTGGGATGATGGGGCTTTGATTAGGGAAGTGGTTTTGGAGTGTTGTGAAGATTTTGGGATGATTAATTTCGAGTTTGGTGAAGGTTGATTCCAAGTCCAAGAAATAACTTGGAATTGAGCTTCAAAATTGAGGTTTTGTGGTCTGTTTGAGGGCTTGAAAAAGGTGGGGATGAGCTTCGTGTGGTTGTGAGGAGGTCTAGGAACAATTTGGTAGGGCTTCACTAAGGTCCTTTGCACTCTCTCCTTTTAGCTGTCAAGTGGTGGTGTTTTATTTGCTAGGCTATTGCTACCAACAGGGCAAGCTAGGGTGGCCAAAGTGGTTCTTAAATGGAGGGAAGAATAGGAAAACAATCCAATGGGAGGAAGCCACATCAGAGAGTTCCAATATTGGGTTTTTGCTATAGGGGCCTCTCGGGCTTGGTGTTCTCCGATGGCTAGTGGTGGCTGGCCAGCCAAAAAATATCACCTCCATATTGTGGGAGGTTAGAATTGGGGATATGTGAAGTCAATCTCATCAAAGCATGAGTAATTGTAGTTTTCCAAAGTGGGCAATGGGTTTGGGTGGGATTGGGTTAAGCATGGGTTCAACCCCGTGGAAATGACTTGGAATCTTGTTGAAGGTGGCTGGAGTTATTGGGTCAACTTCTAGGGGCTTGGGTGATTTATTTGGCTTGGGAAACATGCACTTGGTGGGATTAGAGTTTTGGTTAAGCCACTTTGGTGGGAGGTAAAAGAAGGTCCTCCTTTTCCCACTTTGGGGTGCAAGAGCCATGTGATGCTTATGGATGGCCCCATAATGGTTTCATGACATGTATGAGGCCATGGGTAATTTTCATGAAGAAGGCATTTGAGGATTTTGAAAATTTTGTGAGATAAGGCCATTGGACAAAAAATGGATAGGTTTTAAGCATGGGTGCATGGCCTTGATGTATGATTAAGCTTGATGAAAAGGAATTTGTCATATGGGCTTCAATGGTAATTGAAATTGGGCTCAATTTATGGGCTTTTAATTTTGTCATGAAAGGATTAATTTGGGCCTTTAAAGTTTAAGAAAGTGGGCATTAAAATTTTGGAATTTTTATTTTGATTCAGGCTTAAATTTGAGCTTGAAGGGTTTTGGAATTTATCATGGAAAGTTGATTTTGATCTCAGTATATTTAAATTGTTGTGTAGGCCAAATTTGGTGAATTTTTGAACTTGGTGGAATTTTGGTATGGATTTAAACATTTGACTCAAAATTGGGGGTGTTAGGCTGGGAATTGAAATTTAGGTTTTAATCTGGTGTTTGGTTAAATTGAATTTAAATTTGGTATTGGAATTTGGGGGGCTTGAATTTGGGATTAAATTGGGTATTTAGGGATTTTTGGGACATTTGGGAAATTTAGGAAAATTAGGAAATTTGGGAAAAATTGGATAAGGTGATCATGCATGTCATGACTAGCCATCTTGGGACCATAAGACACCAAATGAGAACTCATTTTTGAGTCTCCACATATTGGTTTTAGCTTTCTTAACCAAAAGCTAAGGGCTTGAGAGCACCCATGTGAGTCCCCTAAAGAGTTAAGGGGGTAGGTCCAATGTATAAGATTTTAGGGTTTTGGGGTATTTGGCAGATTTGATGGGTTTGTTTGAGTATGTGTAGGTGTATGTGAGACCAAACCTAAGCCAACCAGAGTTATTCTAAGGCCTGATGTGAACCTATAGGAACTCACTTTTGAGTCTCCACATGTTAGTCTTAGCCATCCCAAATGACATTTGAAGGCCTGTGACCAATCAGGTGGGACTTCACAAGAGGGGTCAAGAATTATTTTGAATTTATATTTGGTTTGTGGATTCCCTCACTAGTCCTCTAAGATAGTCCATAGGAAAGTCTTAAGGCTAGATCCTAGGATTCTATATAAAAGAATTTTACCTCATAAAAAATGAGGTCAACACAATAGAGAAAGCGTTTCATGGCAATCTTTCTTGGATCTATGTTGTGATGCCTAGTCTAGCTCTAGAGGTGGTCGTACACCATGTGGCCATCGACCCGAGTGTTGTTCCTGTAAAGCAAACGCCTTAGAGGGTGTTGTCTGAGATAGAGTAAGAGGTCATTGAAGAGATCAAAAAGTTCATCGAGGCTGGCTTTATTAGAAAGGTTTCCTACCCAACATGCCTCACAAACTTTGTAGCCATTTGAAAGAAGAACAAGCAGATACTAGTTTGCCTTAACTTTCAAGATCTAAATAAGGCTTGCCAAAAAAACTATATCCCTTTATCGATCTCATAGCTCTTTCTTTACGTATCCTCCTCTCATGTAATATTTTCCTCCATGGATGGCTTATATGGTTATAATAAAATTTGAATAGCCTCAGATGAGGAACAACATACGACATTTCAAACTCTGATCAACATATTTCACTATAAGGTCATTGTTTCTCTAAGTTCTTTTTAGCACCTTGGAGTTTCTAGCTTTTCTATTTATTTGTCATCAATTGATTCCACCATTCAAATAAATTGCCCTCCCAAATCATATAAATACTTTGAAGAGGAGAGGAATCAAATTTCAAAGGGACATACGATAACAAATAGATAAACAATTAAAAAGAAAAGAAATGAAAAGCTTATATTGGGAAATCCTTGTGTGATGGGTCAAGCTACATTCAAACAAGAGAATCCCTTAATAAGTCACCCATAATTATAGAACCAAAAAGAACATTTTTGTTCTGCAGTCAAGAACACTCTCAAGGGGACGTATCCCACATGGTTATTTACATCATGGGGGATACCCAAGAATACTTTTGATAAAAGATTTTGTTTTTATTATCATTATACAAGGGAAATAAGCCTACAAAATGTGATTGTTTCATATGGAAAGGACTCGATGCTTTAAAGTTTATGATAGGCCATTGGATAGAGAGTGAATTTGTCACATCCTAAATGGGTAAGGGCTCGTTAACATATAAAGCCTATGAAATAACCATTATCATTTTGACAATGATATCCCTTTGTTTCAAAGTACATCCGAGTCGTAAGGGCAAATGACAAATCATTGAATCCTAAATGGGCGGCAACTCTTTTGCTTCAGTCCATCAAAATGATATCGGCAAAGTCAAAGGAGCAAACAAGGCTTGATAAGGGTAGTTGTAGGGAGAAGTGTTCATAAAAGGTCAAGGTAGCCACGTCCAGGTACCACAAACCCATCATACTAGGCTACTAGGATCCTAAGTCTATCATGTCATGAAGGTAGTCCATCTAACATGACCAGAGATCCCCGGTTAGCAATTCATGAATTACGTCGTCTACATAGAAACTCAGTTGCTCTAAGGACAAAGGAACGAGACTCTGTCCTATAAGAATTGACTAGAACTCCAAGAGGATGGACTTATACCTGTAAAAATGATGAGAATACCTTAATAAGGAGAGAGGAAGGGAGTTTAGCTACAAAGCTGGAAATGCTCCAACAACAGAACATAAACCTTGTCTGGTTCGGACAACCTTCTAACATCGTAGGTGCACTAATCAGCCTCCAATGTAAGAAGCTATGCTGGGATAGTCGGTTTGGAGAAGCACGGGGGCTTCCTCTCAGGACATGCAAATAGGATGCAATTATCTACCATAATCCTAAACATGGATACCCTATTAGATATGGTTGCGGATATATCCATGCATGCATCCTATTTTAGAACCAAACCCGAGGCCATACAGAAAGTAAAGAGCAAATTTTAAAAGTCCCAAATTATTTAATCCTAAAATTTTGATTATCTTAATCTTTTATTAGGTTTTTATAAGAAAATTTATAATTTTGAGGGTCTTTAGTGAGCCTTTTTGAGATATCCCAGATGCAAAGAAAAAAATTAATAAAAGTAGTCCAGGTGCACACAGACACTCAACAAAAAGGAAGCACAAAAAAAATATTTATAAAAGAGGCCCAAAACATCACTCGGACAACAACATATCCCAGGAAAAGCAGAAAATGTTGTTGGATTGCACATATACATGCATGGTCCTAAGTCTATACAATAATGTAAAATTTAGACTTAAGGTATGTGACACGTGTTGTAGCTTCTGGCCCCCATCACATGCGTTGGATGTGTCATATGCCTTAAAACTTATGCCCATGCCTTATGTCTGATACAAGCTTAGTTTATGGATGTCGGTCACCAAATTGGAATTCCATTGGTTGCTTTGAAAATAATTTAATTTAATATGCATATAATTTTAATTTTGAAAAATAGTATTTTGATTTTTAAAAGTTAGACCAAATAGATCACATATATTTGATAGTTTAAGTAATCAAGCAAGTTACCACAAGTATTACACCATCCCAAGAGACAGGCATACTACTTGATAGTAAGCTAGATTATACAAACTAAAAAATTTATGTTATCTATTTGGTTTGTGAACCTTTTATGTGATTAAGAATTCCCTTACCTATTATAAATATTAGATAGGGTTTAAATTTTTTGGGTTCTTAGTTTTTTATAAGGGAAAGCCCTTATAGTCCCTATGAGGGCAAACTCCTATAGTGAATTACATCTTAAGAGACAGAAATCACTTTAAAAACTCTAAAAAATGATCACGAGTTTTGCCTTGAAGAATTTAACATTTAGTGTTCACTATTGTTTATATTAAAATCATGTGAGAATGGCTCAAATAGGAATAGTTTTTTTGGAGACCAGTGGAGAGAAAAGTAAGAGGAGTCAAAGATAATGAGGAAACCTCAGTGACAACTCAAACTGTCCTATGGTTTGGCTTTACATTTTGAAAGTATAGTTATTCAATGTTTACTCCTACCATTTATTTAAGATTTAAGGCTTACACTTACACAACATCTGATTGTGCAAATAGCCTAGAAATATAGGAGGATTTAAGTCCTACCACATAGACAACCTCATAATCTTAAAAGAGTTAGAACTTATGTAAACAAGAAAAGGATCTTATTATTTGAAGATGTGTACCATTAGAAGAGACTTATGAAATTATCCAAAAATGTCATAATTCTAATTTTGTGTTGATAAAACAATATACAAAATTCTACAATCTGAATTTTATTTGCCTACACTTTTTCGAGATGTTAATGCTTATATCAAAACTTGTGATAGATGTTAAAGAGTAGGCAATATTTTTAAAAGAAATGAGATGCCCCTCAATTATATGCTAGAAGTTGAAATATTTGATATTTGGGGATTATATTTCATGGGACCATTTACACCATCTTTGAGAAATTTATATATTATGTTAGCAATGGACTATGTATCCAAATGAATATAAACTATTGCTTTACGTCAATGTGATGCTCAAAGTGTTGCAAAATTTTTGAAAATGAACATATTTTGTAGATTTGAGATGTCGAGAGTTATCATTACTGATGGGGTAAGTCATTTCAAAAATGCCACTATGGAGAAGTTGTTAAAAAAATATAATATAAATTATAGGATTGTTACTTCTTATCATCCTCAGACAAGTGGTTTGGCTGAATTATCCAATCAGGAAATTAAAAGAATTAAGGAAAAATCTGTGAATCCAACAAAAATGGATTGATTAGTCAAACTTGACTATGCTTTGTGGACTTATAGGACTGCAACTTATAGGGACTTATAGGACTGCATACAAAACTCCTATAAGAATGTCCTCATATAGGCTAATATTTGCGAAAGCTTGTTACTTACCAGTAGAACTTGAGCACAAAGCATATTGGGTGATTAAAGAGTTCAACTTTAATTTAAAAGATGCTGGTGAGAAAAGATTATTGCAATTAAATGAGCTTGAAGAGATAAGGAATAAATCTTATGAGAGTGCTAAGATTTACAAATAAAAGATGAAGATGTGGCAAGATCGAAGAATTCTTACTAAAAATTTTCAGTCAGGGCAACAAGTTTTGCAATATAATGCAAGGTTAAGATTATTTCTAGGCAAACTTAAGTCCAGGTGGATGGGCCCATTTGTTGTGATAAAAGTTTATCCTTATGGAGCTGTGGATATTAAAGGATCCTAAAACTGAGAAAGTATTAAAAGTGAATGGTCACAGACTAAAACCCTACTTTTTAGGGGTTCAACTTAAATTAAATGATCTTATGTTGTTGGCTCAACCAGAATAACCACTGGTTACGTCGGGCTGATGACGTAAAACCAAGCTCTTTGTGGGAGGCAACCCATAGTTATCAATGTGTTTGGATTTGAATGTTGTTTGTGTGTGATTAAGAAAATTTGGGGTAGTACTTTTTAAACTATTATGTGTTATTAATGATTTTAAGACTTTATTGAGTGATTTAGACATGCTAAAATGAGAATTTAGATGTTAAGTTGACTGGTGCAAAATTGAGCACTGGCGCTTAAGTGCCAATATTCGCTGGGGTGCAAAATTAAGCACTGGCGCTTAAGCGCCAATATTCGACGCTTATGCACGGAGTTAAAAATCATGTGAATAATTCAGATTCTAGAAGGTTTAACTGCCAATTGGTTGACTAAAACATGCCAAGGTAGTTTTAGAACGTGTTTAGGAGTTACTAGAGGGATTTAGGCTTATAAATAGAAGATGAAGGAATTTTATAAATAGGCTTATAAATAGAAGATGAAGGAATTTCACCCCAGATCATTTTCAGCCCTAAAGTTTATGAGAGAGAGAGATTTTGAGAAGATGCATTCATGAGGGATAGATTTGAAGATGAAGGAAGAGACCATGAGGAAGAAATTCATTAGTCAGAGTGCACAAGAGATGTATAACAATTTCTTAGCTGTTAGTATTGAAGGAATATTGGAAAAGATGGAAAAGATCAACAAGATCAACAAAATTGAGACTATCATGGATTTACTAGAGACAAAAGTAATTGAGATTCATGCACATCTAGAGCATATTGGATGATAATTAATAATGTAATTTAGCTATACTAATTATATAGACGAAGTAGATAAGGAGATGTATCTTAAATAAAAATGGATAGAAGAAGATAATATCAGAGCACACCACCAACGTCCGTTTTATCAACTTTATATTCTGATTGCCTAAAGAGAGACTAATGAAAGACCGGAGTTTGTCCCAACAAATGAAGAATGAAAATAAGTTCAGTGTTAGAGTTTGGGTGTTAGGAGTCGTTGTTTAATGTGTTAAGAGTTAAATGCTGTTTTTGGAGTTTATGTTTGTTTGTTTAGTGTTTGTATTTAGAAGATTTTCTCATCCGAGACTATTTCGAGTGAGAACTAAGTGTTATATGTATTTGTACTTGTTTGTGAATGAATGTAGATGTTTTTTTTGTGAAAATTTGTGTTATTTTTAGCCTTGAATCGAATTAGTTATAGTGGATAATTTTGAGAAAAAGGACAGTCAAGGGAGAGGAAAATAGTCATTTAAGTGTTATGGGACCATTTATGGGTGGTATACTTAGGCATATAGTGCATTTTACTTAAGTTCAAAAATATCAAAAATCGTGCACTGGTGCCTAAGCACCACATTCTCGTGCTTAAGCTCACCACATTCTCCCTAAGCACCACATTCTCGTGCTTAAGCTCGATGTAACCTGAGAGGCAGGTGCCAGAGAGCCACTAATCCGTGCTTAAGCGCTAGTTCACAAAAATCGGTTCGCGAACGGTTAAAAGTGAAAAATAAACCCAAAAAATATCATTTTTACTCTCACCGTCAGCTTCAATCTCTCGAGTTCACGATTTGGAAGTCTAGGGCAAGTTATTTCGTGGAGATTTCCTGGTGGAATTGAGCAAAATTTGTTAGATTTGGATGTCTTGATGTAAGAGCTTCACTTATATGTAAAAAATTTGGATTTTCACCATGTATTTTGAGTATATTTAGAAGTAGTCAAAAATTACTATTCATGGTGAAAATGAGGAAAAAATCTATGGAAATTTCATAGAAAGTGAAGTTTATACTTATAGGAGTTGAGTTTAGTGGATTAGACTTGATTTTTGAAGTTATTGTGGAATTTTATGAAATTTGTAGAATTACATCAAGAATGAAGAGGAGTAAAGAAAAAAGCCACTTCGAATCAAGAAAATTTGTGAGTTTTAAAGCTCAAGATAGGTACAGTGATGCTCTACAATCACGAAAACTTATCCAGGAGCGATGTTTCAAGAGTCTAGGTGGATCCGTAGAAGATCTGAAAATTCGCCTACAATGGGAATGATTCTACTATTTCTCTGTTGTGGCAGTTATTTCTGTAGTTAGGGGGTTTTATGCTAACCTACCTGTAACCTACCTGAGGCTGAATACGATCGAGTTTTGGTTAAACGAAAATTGCTACCTTTTTTACCGGAGGTAATCAATATGTTTTATCATCTACCACCTGATACTTTGTGTTTTTATGCGAACTATAGTCCTACTGAGACGGAGCTAGATGGATTATTTCTTATTTAAATGTTGGAAGAGGGCTCTGGAAAATTACAAAGGAAAGGAGAGTTAACTTTTCCACTTCAAAGTTGAGTGCACCTTCAAAAGCATGACACTACTTTATTTCAACTTGTCTATTACGTACAAATCATCTCAGCGAAGTTACCAAAGAGAGAGCAACGTTGAACTATTATATTCAGGAAGGCAAGGTCATCAACATTGAAGCTTTGATTTATCAAACTATCAGCAGTTCTGCCACTTCTGTTACTACTATAGGTTTAGGATTTGCTTCTTTGATATTTTTCTTTATGTGAGCAGGCTATAGCTAGATATGATAGCTGGGAGGAAGTATTGTTGCCTCTAAAACCAGTCACATGTGTTAATGTAAAGTCATATTCACAGCATTCTATTTTTGGTTGGAGAGGAGGATTTTCAAGGAGTTATGGAATGGCAACGTCTGCTGTTTCCACCTCTACTGCTTCTACCTCTACTGCTTCTACATCTAGACCATCTACCTCATGAGATTCTACATCTAGAGGTGAGTCTAAGGAAACTCAAACTCAACTATTACAGAGGATGATGGACAATATCAACTATACTGTAGATAAGGTAAAAAATTTAGAAAGCGTTGCAGATCATATTGATGGGTATAACAGAGGAAAAGTGATTATGAAGAGAAATTTCACTTATCACTGGAAAACCTCATTAGGGGTAACCTAGGAGTGCAATTTCCTCCATATCCTAGATACCCTGATTATAATACTACAAATGTTTGGAATAGCGGTGGTTCAAGGAGTAGCACTTTTTCCCAACTTTCATAAGGTACTTCAGCATGGCTACAATGTAAGAAAATAGTAGATGGATGACCCAGTCCAGTTGCAGATCTATTCACAATCAAACTCAAAAACTGTTTTCATAATAATAACTGCAACATCAATAGGTTTTCCGGTTTGAAAGCAATAATTTAGAATGACACTCTCCTTAGTGACCTTACTAATTTTCATGGTAGGCAGTAACTTCGAAGCAATAAAGAGGTGCGAGGCTGTTGAAACTGGATTTAAAAATGATGAAGGAAAACTTACATTTCCATCATCTCTGGTCTCCCAATTAGCATCTTCAAACGTAAGGTACGATAGAGTTCATTCATATTCTCTCTTGTAGGGGTAATTTTTGCATAATGACAGATAAGCACATTTTCAATCATAAACATCTCGTTTATTGTTGTTGGAGTGAATTGCATAAACCTGCCTCACACGTAAATCATTTCTTGGTTGATCCGAAGAAGATTTGCATAAAATTCTTTTACTACGGGAAAACCAACAACGACAGTAGTGTAGCAAAGCACTTCACAATGCCTTTGTGCAATAGTCTCTTCTACTCAAGTATTCGGTGTGTTGAATCCTCGATTCACAAATCCCCTTTCTTTGATAAGCATCTTCTTCACTAGAACTCAATCATGTAATTTTTGTGCATCGAAACTGACGAACTTTCTCCGGTTGAAAATTCCAAATCTATCGGAGTTTCTAAAGTGGGAAACCATAATAACTGAAAAATAGTGACTCTTCCCTCATTTCCCCCCCTAAAATATGGTTTGGAGTCGGTTTTTAGGAGTTATATGGAAAAGAAACCGCCAAAAATTGCCATTTGACATGTTTTAAATATTTTCGGATCCGTAGCGCATCATGCGCCAGCTCTCTGGAAAGTGGCGTATCATGCGCCAGTTCTAGAATTTTCACCATTTCAATTTTGATCCAATAAATTCTCAAATTTTTCATAAAATTTAGGCAAATAAAGATGGTTCTAAATATTTTATCAAATTCACAGACTACATAAAGGCATAAACATAAATATACATGAAATATCTCAAACAAAACAAATTCAAAAACTAACTAAACAACGACAAACTAAGCAATGACATAAATGGGTTGCCTCCCACAAAGTTTTTGGTTTAATGTCATTAGCCCGACATTCCCAGTCTTATTCTAAGTGACCCAACATTACTGTCTCTTTAAAAGCTGGTCTTTGATCGGATAGATTTTTATAACTTTGAATGGCCCTTTCAACCTAAACTTCAATTTTCTAGGAAATAATTTCAATCTTGTATTGTAAAATAAAACTTCTTGTCTAGGTTCAAATTCTTTTGGTTCAAATTCTTTTTTCTAGGTTCAAATTCTTTTTTTATTATCTTCCTATCATGCCATTCTTTCATCTTTCCTTATAAATCCTCTCATTATCGTAAGATTAATTTCTAATTTACTCAAGCTAATATAATTGCAACAATCTTTTCTCACCAGCTTCTTTCAAATTGAAATTGAATTCTTTTATTGCCCAATAAGCTTTATGTTCCAATTCAATTCCAATGTTCCAATTCAACTGGCAAGTGACAAGTCTTCCCAAAAATTAATCTATAAGGGGACATTCCTATAGCTGTCTTATAGGCTGTCCTATATGCCTATAATGTAGTATCTAATATAGTAGATCAGTCCATTTTACTAGGATTAACACCCTTTTCCAAAATTCTCTTAATTTCACGATTAGATACTTCTTCTAAACCCCTCATATGGGGTTGCAACTTTATGCACTATATAATATTTTTCCACCAATCTTGTAACTGTTGCACTTTTAAAATGAGATCCTTCATCGGTAATGATTACTCTCG
>NW_018235990.1:122855-124226 GCF_001263595.1 Phalaenopsis equestris
CCCAAATTAAAATTTTGAGGCAACTCAAATGTCCACAGAACATTATCTGATCAAAAAGTTTTCTCTGAGTTGTTTGATGTTGACCAAAGAAAAATATGTTGAGATTTTCATTCAGGGGCAATCACAAGCACCAAGGTTGGCTTCTCCAGAGATTAAGCAGTTTAAAGAATGGTATTTTTGATGTTTTATTGCAGGTATGATGAATTATGGTCATTGGAGCAAAAAGATGCAAAAATGGTGCAATTTGGAGCAAGAAACGAAATTTTGCCCTGTCACCTTTCGATAAGTCTTTCAATGCTTAATCTATTTTACACTTCTTGCATATTTTTGAATGAAACTATACTTTAAAGGAAGGTTTTTTTCATGCTTAATTTGTAGGGCTATCTGTTAGGAACAAAACACAACTGAAATGGGGCGAAACAGAGCTAAAACGGAGCCAAACGGTGGAGCTGCGCAGTCTGCTCGCCGACGGCGCCAAAATGGCACCGACAGCAAGATTTAACCTAGAATACCAAAAAATGATAGAAGAGCTCGCAGACGGCGCCCTCAAGCTCACCAACGGCGCCCGAGACAATTATGGACCGACTTTTGGCGGTTATGGCCTGAAATTCAACGTATTTGGATGCTTTTTGAAAGGGTTCTTGTGGAAACTCTTCAAACTTCATCCTTACACTTTAAAAGAATGAATTTATGTTAGAAAAAGAGGTAGGAAAAGTGTGGAGAAAGTTTAAGGTTTTTAGAATAGGAGTATAAATGTAGATTTCTACCCTTTTGGAGTGATTGGAGAGGAGATTTTGAGAGAAGGAGATTTTGAGAGAAGAGATTTTGAGAGAATTTGTAAGGAGATGTTCTAGCATTGCATGGATCGATGGAGACTTTGTTGGAGAGATATTCTTCTTTCTTTCAAAGGAAAAAGTTTAAGTATTGTGTTCTTCATTATCTTATGATTTTGTAAACACTTATCTAGTGGATTTTCTTTGATGAAATGAAGTTTTCCGTTTTATTTTTTTCGTGCTTTGTGATGTATTTCTCTTACTCTTTCTTCTTCTTTTGAAATAGTGGCATGAGAAAATAATGCCATTGTTTTCACTTTACTTTTCTTTTGTAATGAGTAGAATTCATGTTTAGGAGTTTTTGATGCATGTTAGAAGCAGATTTAATTATAAATGTGATGATTTTTACTTGCACTTTGTTTACATTACAATAAAGGTCTGTTGCAGTGTTAAAATTCATTGTAATTGCATTAAGACCGGAGAGAGTTGTGTAATTCTCAACAAAGTAGAACCACATTCAGATTCCATGGATGATTAAGTTCATGAGAGTTGAATACAAAGAGTTGAATACAAATAAATAGATGGGCGTAGAATTGGA
>NW_018235990.1:124430-127738 GCF_001263595.1 Phalaenopsis equestris
CTGGACCAAAGGGTAAAGAATAGGATTGCTCCTATTTGGCACATACAATATTTAATGCATCTCATTCCGTTACATTATCCAATTCATTACATAAGAATAGTAGTTCTTAATATCTCAAAATTCTCCAAACCAATTCATCCAAAAAGGGTTATCTTTAGAATTAATATTTGCATTTAGGAGTAGTTATTAGTTGTGTTAAACTTAAGACTACATTTAGGAGTATCTGTTAGTAAAACATCTTAAATCGCACTTCTACACTAAGGACTAATAGTAGTAGATTAGAATTTGACTAAGGACCTCTTACCTCGCTTCCCTGTGGGATTGATAAACGGGACTCCACTAGAGCCCTATATCAGTTGAGCGATACGTATACTTGCATTTGAAATTATGACTTTACAAAATCCTTGTAAATATATAAATTTGGGTTCATAAATTCTTACATATTAAAATTTGCATCAAGTTTTTGGCTTCATTGTTAGGGATTTAAATCTTCTAGTAGTGGTGTCAAATTCTTGTATTTTTAAGCATATATAAAGTCGCTGTCAAGTTTTTGGCACCGTTATCGGGGATTTAAATCTTCTAGCAGTGGTATCAAATTCTTGTATTTTTAAGCATATATAAAGTCGCTGTCAATCACATGTTTTAATATATATATTAACATCTCTAAATACAGTAGGCTAATAAAATATAAATTGTAAAATTTTATGGACAATTTTATCATTTCCAAAATGTCCTCCAAATTCAGAATCATGACATTTTTGAATAATCTCTTGATTTCTTTATAAGGCTCACATCGTCTCATCATTAAATCTTTACAATGCTTATATAAATAAGGATCATCCCAAAATTATGATTTTGTATCATGAATGAGTTTCTTTTCCTATTGTTTTATTAATTCATATGATAAAATACTACTAACAATATAATTTACAATATCAGCATACCAAGGTTTTCCCCATCCTTTTACAGCATAAAATTGTTCATCAGGAAAATTTTCATTAATCTATTTTTCCATATATAGTATTTCTTCTTGATCTAGCCTCAACAGATGATTAACCAACTTCTTTTGTAATCAACAAATACAAGAAATTAATGACGCTACTTAAAGATTTAATTTTTCAGCAACAGTGTCCAAATCCTTGATCGTGAATTTATAGATGTGTCTGATTTGATTAAGTTGTATAATTAAAATATTCAATAATGTTAAAGTTGAATTTGTCAACGCAAGTATACGTATCGCTCAAGTAATATAGGGCTCTAATGGAGTCCTAGATACCGATCCCACAGAGAGTGTTTTAGAATCACAGACTAAGACATTTAGAAAAGCAAGACTTTAATCATAACAACGACGTTCAATTTGCTTATCTATCACTAAAAGGCAATTGAAATAAATAGATAATTTTAATAAGTAATAAATAACTAATGATATAAAGTAGGATTTAATTGTGATATTCAATATATAAGAAAACATCATTCTCCTTGTCAAAAATTATAGTGAATGGTTAAAATGAATTAGTTCAATTTATATTGTGCCGAATAGGAGCATACATATTCTTTACCCTTTGGTCCAAGCATAAAGAACATTGACTAATCCCATGCTTGGTTACTAATTTTGCGGCTAGGCTGGGCGGATATCGGATCTAACTTCAGAGTTCCCACGTTCCCCTCACCTGAGGGATAACATCTACACATCAGCACCCAAACGATAGGACCGAATTGGGGATTTTAGTCTGTCACTCTAAAATCTCCAATTCTTTGCCCAATAATAAAATTTCCCTATTTATTTGCACCGAACTTCCAAGGGCTTTGACCTCCCTGAATCTTGGATGTAACCTTCACTTTAATTGTCAAACTCAACAAATTTTAATAAATCAATTGACCAGATTGAAAGTAAATTAAGATCTAAGTGAAAAGATCATCACAATTTCTAACAATTTTCATGGCTTCACCAATTCAAACCACCATTTCACAAATCTCGAGACAAGGAAAAAGGCAGAGAAAACTACTCAGATCTCATGGTAAAAACACAACAAAACTTGGAATTCATGTATAAAATCAAAGTTATACAAACTAAAACAAGTAAATAACTTATCTCTAATTTCTCCCAAAGAACACTCCTTGAAGTTCCTCTGAATCTCTTCCTCTCTTTACAGCACATGGAATTCCTTTTCGAAGGAGCAAGGAGGAAGAAATCTCTCACTTTTGCTCCACTCTTACAATCTCTCGAAGAAATCCTCATAATTGTTACACACTATTGAACCGCTCTATCCTCCAGGACCTCTAGCACACTATCTCCCCCTTGGAATTGTTTTATTTTCGGCCAAAATGTTCTTTTAAAGTTGTAGATGAGCTTTCCCAAGAGTTGCCTAAGAATCCCTTCAAAATTTGGCCTTATCCAAAGCTTGAGTACAGGCATACCCGTTGACCTCCGCATCGGGGGCCTTAAAGGCGTTGTCGGCGGGCTTCTAGATAATTTTTGTCCTGTAGTCTCGGAAAAATCTCACCGGCAGCGGCGTCGAGGGCTCCGTTGACGGTCTAGTTAAAATCTTCACATTTTGGTCCTTTTTGCTCTGAATTCACTCCTTTTTGCGTCTTTTTGCTCCAATGACCTTAATTCCTTATTCCTGCAATAAAACATAAAAAATACCTTTCTTTAAAGTGCAATATCATCAAAAACAGTATAAAATAGGTATGAAAATCTCAACATATTTTCTTTTGGTCAAAATCCCCCAAACTTAACTATTACTTGTCCTCAAGTAATTTTAATACTATATAAAATTTATGATCTAATGCAGTAAAGTTTTAATTCAGAAATACGATAAGTTTGATTTAAATAAATATCATAGTGAGATTTTCAAAAAAAATTCAAGTAATTGAATTAATTCTGTAGCTACCAGATTATCTAGTCATCAAGTTTAATTAAGAGTTCTAGTCTTCTATTTATTTCAAGAATGACTATATGTTGTAATATTAAGTCACTTAGAATATTCAAAAGATAGGAATTTCATGAGAACTCTTCTAGTAAAAGACCTATTTCATAAATATAAGTTCAGGAATGTATTTAAGTTTTCCCTTTAGGTAGGTCCAGTGAAGCCAATTTTTGATTAGGCATATCCTCAAGCTTCTCCTCTCTTTCATACTTTTTCTTTCTTTTCTCTTTTTCATTTGGATCGTTTTCAATCCTATATATGTTTTCTTTTCTTTTCAGGGACTGTTTTCAATCCTTTCTTTTTCCTTTTTCAAGTGAGGATTACTATATCTGGATAGCCTTTAATGATTTTGAACTTCACATTTCTTTCTCTAAATTT
>NW_018235990.1:128030-128677 GCF_001263595.1 Phalaenopsis equestris
TTACCTGAATTAAATTTACTACATGAAATCATATAAATAATTTTTGAAAATATTGAAATAGAGGACATCTAATAGTTAATCTTTTTTTTCCCTCCCCCAAACTTAAATTTTTAAATATGAAATAATGCAGGTGGAAAGAAAAACTATAAATATAAATCATACCTCAGTATTTGAAGGCATTTTTATCATTCTGAAATTTTTGCAGGCCTTCTCAAATTTCTACTTCATCTGGTCTGTAATATTAGAAGCTTTCTACACATATAAATCATTAGAGGAATTTCTGGGTAATGAAATTTTTAAATAAGTAAACAAAACTAAAACATTAAATAAGCACAAAATTTCCTAACAAACGCAATACTAAACAATTAAAACTAAACTGCAAAACAAAAATTACATTACAATCCACAATTCTATTCAGCATCTATTAAACTACACATGCATATTTAACCATAAAACTAACTTTATAATAATTAAAATCATCCAAGTACACAGAATAATAAAAAGGAAAGTCTAAATACATAAACATCCATTTCTATTACAAAAAGATTACATAAAATAAAAATACAAACATAAGTACATCAATTTCATTCAATATCAAAATCCCAAGCTATATCTTCATCGCCTTGATCAGCAGGTGGATTGGGTTG
>NW_018235990.1:129057-131057 GCF_001263595.1 Phalaenopsis equestris
TCAAAAAGTTTACAAATTGCATAGATAAGTCCAGCATGTCCTAGACCTCCAGTAGTCTCACTCCTTGTTGTAGTCAATATATTCTTAAGAATGATTCTCCCCACATTTATAGATCTACTATTATGAATACAGAAATTCAGAATAGCTCTATTTCTAGTTACCTCACTATGGTGATAGGTCGGTAACAGAGTAGAGGAAATGAAAAAGTGTCACGCCTTAGAGGTGGCGTTCAACATGGAAGCAGAAAAATTTACTCGTTCTCGCTGTTTTATCTTCCATGCTCCCTTCCCATCAGTGAGAAAGTTGATCACATCATTTGTACTAAAGGATTCATAGTGGCAGCTATAGGATTCTGGCATTTCATAAAAAGTGTTGATGCGGGCGGCAGTAAACTCAACAGGGAATCCACGCACTTGAACGATTCCATCCTCAGAATAAATCACATTTGCGTAAAACTCCTTCACAACATTTGCATCCGCTTTATTGGTGGTGTAACAAAAGTTTTCCCACCTCCGCTTTGCAATAACTCGTTTGATTTCTCCTCCCAGACTTTCAAAAACTCGAACTTGTATGCACTTCTTTCCTTTAAATATGGAAGTAAATTTTGTTTGAGCCATCACATTGACGAAGCGAGACTCGTCAAACTCAACTCTTCTCTTTTGACGTGGAGTCATTTCAATCTACTCAAATTATAGAAAACTTCCAAAAATTACTTCAAATATGTAAATCATGGCTTCTAATAGTAATTCTAAGAGTTCAACAATAAGATCCATGAATTTCTTCCCAAATTTTCTTCACATTTACAAATTTTTTGGATCTTCTCAATGTGGGAGAAATTCATGGTGAAAATGAAATATTTTTAGCTTGGAGTGAAGCTCTTACCTAAAGATGATCAAATCCGGTGTCAAAAAGCTTTGAAATTGCCTCCTAATCCAAGATCTCTCAAGCCCTAGGTCGAAAATGACATTTTTAGGAGGAAGGGGATGATGAATAGTGGCGGTTGACTGGTTAAAATTTTGATTAAAGGTGTTTTTTGTGAGCTCGCTATCGGCGTGGTCGATGGCGTCATCGGCGCGCTTAATTAGAATTTAAATCCTAACTCTCGGGAAAATCCCACCGTCGGCGGCGTCGAGGGCGCCGTCGGCAGGCTTTATTGATTTTGTCCAAATTCTGGATTTTTGCAATTTTGATCAATTCCATGCCTGAATGACATTCATTTAATCATTATAGATAAATTTTAAAGAACTAAATGATGTACTTAGCACATATAAACTTTCACAACACAAAACATCACATTTATATATAAATTCCAAAAGGTACAATATACGTTACATAACACACCTAAGTTTTGTATTTTCTCAACCTTAATACATTAATTCAGCATCGCAATTCAAGCCAAAACACTCAAAACACTGAAAACAAAACATTCTATGCTTAGTCTCAACTATACAAAGATCTATAAGCATAATTCTAAAGCAAAGCAAATACAAAGTTTAAATCAAAATACATAGATAGACATATATGTAGTAATATAAATCTACTAATCCTCAGACTCAGTACTCGATTCTCCTCTGAGGTCTCCCAATGATTGCACATGAACGAAGAGGTTGTAGAAGGGTTGGAATGGAAATTCTTCAGTAGAATCCTCCTTTATCAGTTTCATCCTCCTTATCAGTCATATTAAACTATCTTCTAAATGTCCAGAATATTCGAAATGTTCCTTCATTTCTCCAGTCCAAATGATCGATAAAATTTGAGATATTATTAATCGCATTCATGACATTTTGGACCTCCTTTTCCAATTTCTTGATTCGGCGCGCGATCACCAAAGACTTATCAGGGACTAAGGGTGAAATTGGCAGTGAATTTTGAGATGATTGATCAACTATCATGGCCAAGGCATTTTCATCTTCAAATGATGGGAATCTTTCAGTTGAATCCAAAGGCTTCCAAGGCAGCAGCACTTTTTCCCAATTTTCATAGGACACTTGGAACTGACT
>NW_018235990.1:131154-132706 GCF_001263595.1 Phalaenopsis equestris
AATGTCGATCGACAGTCCCCTTTGGATGCAGTAATTCAAAATGGCACTTTCTTTAGAAACTTTACCAATCTTCATTGTCGGTAACAGTTTTGCAGAAATGAAAAAGTGCCAATGTTTAGAAATGGGATTCAGGAGTGTTGCAGAAAAACTAACATACCCGTTTTCTATTGTTTCCCAATCATCAGTTTCGTCCGTTAAATACTGGTAAATCTCATTCATCTGGTTTCTCGTTGGGAGGAAATTGGAATAGTGGCAGATAAGAACATTTTCTATCATATATAATTCGTTGATCTGTGCAGGAGTGAAAGTGAACCATTTTCCTCGCTCATAAACAACTCCTTGATTGATTCCATGTAAATTTGCATAAAACTCTTTTACCACTGGAACCACCACGGTGGCAGTAGTGTATCACAGCACTTCCCATCTTCGCCGCACTATTGTTTCTTCAATATCCGTCGTGGGATTATTCAATCCGCGATTTATGAATCCATGTTCTTTGATTAATCTTTTCTTCGTCAGCAACTTGTTGAAGATTCGCTGCGCTTCCGCACTAATAAACTTCCGTCGATTGAAAACTCGCATTCTGGGATTATCAGGAGAGTTGGACGCCATGGAAATGGAATTGGTAGAGTTTTCACTTCATTTTTGGAGGGAAAATATGAATTGGAATTCGAATTTTAGAGTTTAAAAAGACAAAAAACAGTCAAAAATCGCCATTCGAATATAAGAAACCGTCATCTTACCGGTCTCACCGTCGGCGGGGTCGAGGGGGCCGTCGGCGGGCCTCTGGGTTAATCGCGCTTCTGTGTTAATTTTTTCTGGACTCTCAAGAAAAAACCCACCGTCGGCGGCGCCAAGGGTGCCGTCGGCGCCCAAGGCAAAATTTTCACAGTTTCGCTCTAGTCCGAATACGTTCCAATTTTTCTTCATGGATCCAATTTTAAAGATGTTTCAAGGGTAAATAAGAATAGTAGAGCTTAATACTACCATAAACTAGCAATAATCTCAAATAAAAACTACTATAATTACTATAAAAATAAAATTAAATATGGGTTGCCTCTCCCATAAAGGCTTGTTTTAACGTTGTCAGCCTGGCCTACTCAGGTGTTATTCAGGTTGACTGATCATTAAAACCTCTTTAAAATTTGGTCTTTTACCCTCATAATATGGTTTTAATCTATGATCATTTACTTTAAATCTATTCATTTACTTTAAATCTTCAATTTCAATAGCTCCGTAAGTATAAACTTGAGTCACAGTGATCCGTAAGTATAAACGTATAAACTTGAGTCACAGTAAATGACCCTAACTAACGAGACATCAATTTCCCAGGAAATAATTTCAACCTACTGTTGTAAAGTAAAACTTCTTGTCCTGGTTCCAAGTGCTTTTGGTTAATCTTCCAATCATGCCATAGCTTTAATTTTTCTTTATAAATTATGTCGTTATCATAAGACTCATTTCTTAATTCTTCCAATTCATTTAATTGTAACAATCTCTTTTTACCAGCATCTTTCAAATTATAATTGAATTCTTTAATCACCCAATATGC
>NW_018235990.1:133881-135926 GCF_001263595.1 Phalaenopsis equestris
CTCCAATAGCATAATCACTAGCATCACACATCAATTCAAATGGTTTCTCCCAGTTAGGTGAAACTATAATAGGGGCTGTAATTAATTTTTCTTTTAATAACTCAAAGGCATTCAAACAGCTTTCAGTAAATTCAAATTTCTTGTCCTTTTCTAAAAGTTGGCATAGAGGTTTAGTAACTTTTGAGAAATCTTTAATAAAAGGCCTGCAAAAACCAACATGTCCAAGAAAACTCCTAACTTCTCTTACATTAGTAGGGGGTGTTAGTTTAGATATGACTTGAATTTTTGCAGGGTTTGCTTCCATACCATCTTCCAAAATTTTATGCCCTAACACAATTTCTTCTGCAACCATAAATTGACATTTCTCCCAATTTAGAACTAAATTAGTTCTTTTGCATAACTCCAAAACTTTTTCAAGGTAATTTAAGCATGCGTCAAATGATGCTCCAAATACAGAGAAATCATCCATAAATACTTCTAATCCATCATCAATTAACTTACTAAATATGGACATCATACATCTCTGTAATGTTGCAGATGCATTACATAATCCGAAAGGAATTCTTCTAAAAGCTAAAGTTACAAAAGGTCTAGTAAATGTTGTCTTTTTTTTATCCTCAGGAGCAATAAGAATTTGATGGTAACCGGTATATACATCTAAAAAGCAAAAATATTTGTGCCCAGCAAGTCTATCCACTATCTGATCTAAAAAGGGTAAAGGGAAGTGATATTTCCTGGTGACAGTGTTTAATTTTCTATAATCAATGCAAATACGCCACCCAGTAACTTGTCTGATAGGTATTAATTCATTATTTTCTTTTGTTCCAACAGTCACTCCTCCTTTCTTAGGGACACAATGAATAGGACTTACCCACGCACTATCTGAAATAGGATATATTATTCCAGTGCCTAACCATTTCAAAATTTCCTTTTTTACTACTTCTCTCATTATCAGATTCAATCTCCTTTGCGGATCAACTCTTGGTTTATATTGTTCATCTAATATAATTTTGTGTATACAGATTGAAGGACTGATTCCCTTAATATTCGCTAAGGTCCAGCCAAAAGCTTTCTTATATCTTTTTAATATGTCTAACAGTCTTTGCTCTTGCAGTTCTTTTAATTCTAAGGATATAATAATTGTTAATGTAGATGAGACTCCCAAAAACACATACTTCAAATGGTTAGGTAATGTTTTAAACTCAAGATCAAGTGGTTTTATAATTGATGGAAATAGATTCTTATCAGCATTTTCTGTAATATCCAACATCTCAAATCTTTCTTGAACATAATCTAATTCTTCCTTTTCTAATTTATCTAAAATAATTTCATCATTCTCTTCAATTTGTTGTTCAAAATGCTCATTTTTTTCAACATACTTTTGATCTTCAAAATGTTCATTCAGTAGATGTTTAATAATTTCCATGCGAAAACACTTATTATCTCTTTCAACAGCAGGGTATTTCATAGATTTCACAATGTTAAAAGTCACTTCTCGATCATTTACTTTCATAGTTAATTCTCCTTTTTGAACATCTATCATAGCTTTTCCAGTAGCTAAAAATGGTCTCCCGAAAATGATAGGTATTTCTTTATCTTCCTCCATATCTAAAATAATGAAATCCACAAGAAAGATAAATTTATCCACTTTTACTAACACATCTTCTATAACTCCCTTAGGATATGTAATTGAATGATCCGCCAACTGTAGAGTTATAGAAGTAGGTGAGACTTCTCCTAATATTAATCTTTTAAAAATTGAAAGAGGCATAAGATTAATGCTGGCTCCCAAGTCACATAAAGCTCTTCCATAAAATTTTTCACCGATAGTACACGGTATAATGAAGCTACTAGGATCTTTTAATTTATCATGAAGCTTTTTCTGAATAATTGCACAACACTTTGCTAAGTGTAACAGTTTCGTTGTCCGTGAACTTACTTTTCTGGTTCAAAATATCTTTCATAAATTTCACATAATTGGGCATCTGCTCTAAAGCTTTTACGAAGGGAATGTTCACCGTTAACTTCTTAAGAATTTCTAAAAA
>NW_018235990.1:136890-138918 GCF_001263595.1 Phalaenopsis equestris
TCTATTAATGAATAAGCCTCATCAAAAGGTTTTGACATTAGAGAACCACCAGCCGCAACATCTATAATCGATCTAAGAGATCCCACTAATCTATTATAAAAAGTTTGAATTATTAACCAATCTGGTAACGAATGGTGAGGACACTTCCTAAGAAGATCTTTAAATCTCTCACAAGCTTCATATATTGACTCTCCATCAATCAAACAGAACGATGTTATGTCATTTCTTAGTTTAGCAGTTTTGGATGGAGGGAAATATTTGGATAGAAATTTCTGTGAAATTTCTCCCCAAGTTCAAATAGATGCAGGTGCTAATGAATTTAACCACATCTTAGCCTTATCCCTCTGTGGAAAAGGAAAAAGTCTAAGTCTAGCAGCATCGTTTGAGACTCTATCATATTTAAAAGTAGCACATAGTTCTAAAAACTAGCGAGATGTAAATTAGGATCTTCATTTGGTGTACCTCCAAGTTGCTTGTTTTGTACCATTTGGATAATAACAGGTTTAAGCTCAAATGAATTAGCAGCTACATCAGGATTTTATATAGATAAGTGAATCTCATTTGTTGTAGGATTTGCATAATCTCTTAAGGGTCTAGGTTGGTGCTCATTTTCTATTCCGTGATTGTTCAGGTTGTTTTCCATTATATCAGATTTTCTAGGTTCTTTTCTTGACTTTCTAATCCTTCTAACAGTGCGTTCTAACTCCGAATTGTAGGGTATAAGATTTTTAGGTCCAAATTTACGCATACAATTTGAAATCAGTACTAAGCAATTAATATAAATATAAATATATAAAATAAGTTGGAATTTAAGTAAAATTTTTTTAATAATCCTAATTTGTCTGTTACTATGATCGTGATTTTACTCATCACTCAATCACTCCCCGACAACGACGCCAAAAATTTGACCGACTTCTTTTGTAATCGACAAATACAAGAAATTGATGACGTTACTAGAAGATTTAATTTTCCAGCAACAGTGTCCAAAGACTTGATCGCGACTTATAGATGTGTCTGATTTGATTAAGTTGTATAATTATATTATTCAATAATGTTAAAATAAAATTTGTCAATGCAAGTATACGTATCGCTCAAGTAATATATGGCTCTAATGGAGTCCTAGATATCAATCCCACAGGAAGTGTTTTAGAATCACGGACTAAGTCTTTTAGAAAAGCAAGACTTTAATCACAACAACGACGTTCAATTTGCTTATATGTCACTAGTAGGCAATTGATATAAATAGATAATTTTAATAAGTAATAAATAACTAATGATATAAAATAGGCTTTAATTGTGATATTTAATATATAAGAAAGCATTCTTCTCCTTGTCAAGAAATTATAGTGAATGGTTAAAATGAATTAGTTCAATTTATATTGTGCCAAATAGGAGCATACATATTCTTTACCCTTTGGTCCAGGCATAAAGAACATTGACTAATCCTATGCTTGGTTATTGATTATGCGGCTAGGCTGGGAGGATACAAGCTCTCCCTTTGGAGCTCCCACGTTCCTCTCACCTGAGGGCTAACATCTACACATGAGCAACGAAATGATAGGACCGAATTGGGGATTTTAGTCTCTCACTCTAAAATCTCCAATTCTTCGCTCGATAATAATATTTCCCTATTTATTTGCACTCAACTTCCAAAGGTTTTGACCTCCCTGAATCTTGGATGTACCTTCACTTTAGTTGTAAAACTCAACATATTTTAACAAATCAATTGGCTAGATTGAAAGTAAATTAAGATCTAAGTGAAAAGATCATCATAATTTTCTAAATCATCAAAATTTCTAAAAATTATCATGGCTTCACCAATTCAAATCACAATTTCACAAATCTCGAGACAAGGAGAAAGACAGAGAAAACTACTCAGATCTTATGGGGAAAACACAATAAAACTTGGAATTCATATATAAAATCAAAGTCATACAAACTACAACAAGTAAATAACTTATCTCTAATTTCTCCCCAAGAACACTCCTTGAAGTTCCTCTGAATCTCTTCCTTTCTTTACAACACACA
>NW_018235990.1:139080-153070 GCF_001263595.1 Phalaenopsis equestris
CGGCGCCCAGGGGGGTGCCGTGGGCGGGCTTCTAGATAATTTTTTTCCTGTAGACTCAGGAAAATCTCGTCGTCGGCGGCGTCGAGGGCTCCGTCGGTAACCTAGTTCAAATCTTCACATTTTGGTCCTTTTTTCTCCGAATTCGCTCATTTTTGCATCTTTTTGCTCCAATGACCCTAATTCCTTATTCCTGCAACAAAACATCAAAAATACATTTCTTTAAAGTGCAATATCATCAAAAATAATATAAAATAGGTATGAAAATCTCAACATATTTTCCTTTGGTCAATGATCAGCAATTTGATTATCAATCCCTTTCCGATCGACTACTGTGAAATCAAACTCTTGCATCAGAAGTAACCATCTAATTAATCTTGGTTTAGTATCCTTCTTTTTCTTCTAATATTCAGTAACCGAATGGTCAGTGTGGACAACACATTTAGCTCCAATCAGATATGATCTAAACTTATTAAAAGTAGTTAATAACTCTCTTACAGTGGTGGTGTAATTAATTTGAGCATCATTTAGAGTCTTACTAGCATAGTATATAACTTTAAAAACGCTATCATATCTCTGCCCTAAAACAACTCCAATTGCATAATCACTAACATTACACATTAATTCAAAAAGTTTTTCCCAGTTTGGTCAATCCGGTGAAACAATTATAGAAACAGTGATCAATTTTTTCTTTAAAGTTCAAAGGCTTTAAGGAAATCTTCATTAAAGTCAAATTTTGTGCTTTTCTCTAGGAGTTGGCATAAAGGTTTAGTAATTTTTTAAAAATCTTTAATACATCTCTTATAATATCCAACATGTCCTAAAAGGCTCTCCTCTTAGTGTGGTAGGTGGAGGTACGTTTGATTTAACCTTTATTTTTGCAGGATATACTTCCATGTCATTTTCTGAAATTTTATGTCTAAGCACAATTCCTCCTGCAACCATAAATTGACAATTTCCCAATTCAATACAAGATTAGTCCTTTCACAACTTCAAAACTTTCTCTAAATGATTTAAACATATTTTGAATGAAGTTCCAAATACAGAAAAATTGTCCATAAAAACTTCAATCCCATTTTATTTTCAATCAAATCATTGAAAATATCATTGAAAATTAACATCATACATCTTTGAAATGTTGCAAGTGCATTACATAATCCAAAGGCATTCGCTGAAAGAAAAAGTTCCATAAGGACTAGTGAATGTGGTTTTCTCTTGATCCTTTGGAGCAATAGGTTTTTGATGATAACCGATATATCCATCTAGAAAATAAAAATATTTATGCCCAGCTAATCTATCTAACTTCTGGTCCAAAAAGGGTAAAAGAAAATGATCCTTTCTGGTGACAGAATTTAAATTTCTATAATCTATGAGATTCACCAACTAGTGACTTGTCTTGTTGATATCAATTCATTATGTTCATTTGTTATTAGAGTCACACCTCATTTCTTTGGAACATAGTGAATTGGACAATCCCAAGAACTATCTGAATAGGATATATTATTCCAGCAAATTTTTATCTTTACTACTTCTTTCATCATAGGATTTAATCTCCTTTGAGGTTCAGCTCTTGGTTCATATTGATCATCTAATAAGATTCAATGCATAGAAATTGAATGACTGATTCCTTTAATATCGGCTAATGTCCATCCAAAGGCTTTCTTATATCTTTTCAATATTTCCAACAACTGTTATTCTTGCATATGAGTTAATTCTGAGGATACTATAACAGGTAATGTAGATAAATCTCTTAAAAATGCATACTTCAAATGTGTAGGAAGCATATTCAGTTCTAGTTCAGGGGGTTTCTCAATAGATGAAATCAAATTCTTATTATTTTCTAGAGGATCTAACATTTTAAATCTTTCCTTAATATAATCCATATCTTTTTACTCACTTTCATAGAATCATCTTGAATTCTATCCTCATCTTGATATTCCATATATTCCTTTTTAAATTCCCTTTCAAAAGATTTCTTGAAATATTCATGGCTTAAATATTCCTTAATATCCATTATGAAACATTCAATCTCTTGCTCTTTTGCAAGGTATCTCATTGATTTTGCACTATTAAATGTAACCTCTTGATCAATAACTTTCATAGTTCGTTCTCCTTTCTGCACATTTATCAACGCTCTTTCAACCTTCTGAAAATTGATAATGACATAAGATTACTACTGCTCCTAAATCACATAAAGCTTTTCCATAAAATCGTTTGCCAATAGCACAAGGAATTATAAAACTTTCAGGATCTTTAAGTTTTTAAGAAAGTTTTTCTGAATTATAGTGCTACACTATTCATTAAGTGCAACAGTCTCATTATCTAAAAACTTCCTTTTCTTATTAAGTATATCCTTCATGAACTTGACATAGCTCGGCATTTGTTCCAAAGCTTCAACAAATGGAATGTTTATCGTTAATTTTCTCAAAATTTCCAAAAATTTTGAAAATTGATTATCTCTATGTTTCTGTTTCAATCTTTGAGGAAATGGAGGTAGTGATCTTTCTATAGTGATTCTCATTGGCTTAATAGGATTTTTTGCTTCAACGTGAAAATCTTCACAAGATTTTTCATCTTCCACCTCATATTTTTCAATTTCAACTTTTTGTTGAACTCTATTTTCTAATTATTTTCCACTTATTAGTTGAATAACTTTAATTTGCTCTTACTTTAATTTGCTCTTTGTTCTGATTTGTTCTGATCTGTAGGATTTTGTTCAACATTACTAGTCAATGTTCCTGGAGGTCTATTGCTAAGTGCAGTAGCAATACATCCCAATTGATTTTCTATGTTTTTGATAGAAGCTCCTTGACTTCATAATTGACTACCCATCTGCAATATCAACTTTTTCCATGGATAACTTTTTCTCCTTACTCTATAAAGTATTAAAACCTGGGGGGTAAAAACGTTTATAAGCTTGGTTCCCTTGATTGTTGGAGTTTCCCAATTGGTTCATAGTGTTGTTTCCCCATTATGGATTTACAACACTAAAATTGTTGTTACTCCAGCTAAAATTTGGATGATTCTTCTAACCAAGATTATAATAATTAGCATACGGATTATTAGAATGATTTTTTATTGCATTTAAAGACTCATAAGAAGATTAAGATTCTATCATTTGTATCAATGAGTTATCCTCAAGCACAGGTGATGTCTGAGACTATATCATTCCATATTGATCTATCTTCTTTGATATAGCAGCCATTTGGGTAGCTAAAATAGATATTGCATCAGAATCATGTATACTAGCTACTACTTTTAGATTTACACTTTTAGAGGGCCATTCAAAATTATTAGTAACCATCTCTTCATTTAATGAATATGTTTCATCAAATGGTTTTGACATTAATGATCCACCAGTAGCATCGTCAATTATTGATCTATGAGATCCAACTAACCTATTATAAAAAGTTTAAATTATTAACCAATCTGGTAACACATGGTGTAGACACTTTCTAAGAGATCTTTAAATCTTTCCCATGCTTCATAAATTGATTCCCCTTCAAACTGATAAAAAGATGTGATATCATTTCTAAGCTTAGCAGTTTTTGAAGGTTAGAAATATTTAGATAAGAATTTTTGTGATAAATCCCCCCATATTCTGATAGATCCAGGTGCTAATGAGTTTAACAACGTCTTAGCTTTATTCTTTAGTGAAAAAAATAAAGTCTAAGTCTAACGACATCATTTGACACTCAATCATATTCAAATTTAGCACACAATTCTGAAAAACTAGCAATGTGTAAATTAGGATCTTCAGTAGGTGTTCCTCCAAACTAATTGTTATGTACCATTTGGTTAATAGCAGTTTTAAGTTCAAATGAATTGACAGCTACAACAGGATTTTGAATACTCAAGTGAATTTCATCTGCTGTAGGATTTGCATAATCTCTTAAAGGTCTCTGATGATGTTCATTTTCATTTCCAACATTATTTATATTGCAATTCATTTTGCTTAATTGATCTTTCTATTATTGTTGTTTTCAAATTTTTCTAACAGTTTTTTCTAACTCTGAGTCGTAAGGTACTAAATTTTAAGATCTTACACTACACATAAACTGAATAAAGCAAGTAATTAAAAATAAGCAAACACATTAATATAAGAAAAATGTTCACATTAAACTACAAACACACTTTTTTTTGTTATTATTTTTTTTGAAATAAAATAAAGTAATATACTAATATTTTTCATTACTTTCCCGGCAACGGCGCAAAAAAATGACACAGAGATTTGTATATGCAAATATTTATGAAGTTGACACCACTTAACAACGCTAAAAAACTCGATGCAGGCAGATTTACAATAAATATGCAATATAATCCTAACAAAACTCTTTTTATGAATATAATTTATCCTATAAAACTCTTTTTTAAACTACCAAATCTATCCTAAATATCAACGCAAGTATATGTATCGTTCAAGTAATAAAGGGCTCTGATGGAGTCTTACATATCGATTCTATAGGGAAGTTGAAAAATCCTAAAGTAAATTATGGAAATTACTTTATACTAAAAATAAAAAAATAAAAGTAAAGTGCAAAATTTAAAAATTGACTACTAAGGTGAATGTTAATTAAAATGTAGATGCAAGATTACAGAAATTAAACAAAAATAAAAACTAAACTTTTAAAAGTAAAATTGCAAAAATTAGACAAAGTTTTTGTTTTAACGGAAAGTTTTAACGGAAAGTTCAAATTTAAAGTTCAAATTTAAGGCATCCTTCCCCTTTACAATGATTATAAGGTTTGCGAAGAAATTGAAATCATTTGAAAATATATATAAAAACTGTTTTGTGTTAAATATGAGCAATATTATTCTTTACCCTCTTCTGAGTGTTATAAAGAACGTGAATAATCCAGAGTTCTGTCCCTAATTCCGTGATTAGGCTACAAGGATACTAACTGCCACTCTAGAGCTCCCACTACTCCCTCACTGACAATCTCGCATCAGTTTCTAATCAAATGTACCAAATTGAGGATTTTAATTTGTCACCTTAAAATCTCCATATTTTCAATTCTACATCCAACAAAAGTATATTTCCCTAATTATTTGCACCCAATCCAATTGGATGTCATACTCTCCCATGAAATCAAATGTGATTATTCCCATGTTATAGAAATCATAGCCCTTTCGGAACATATGTTTCTCAACACATTACTTTTAACAATTTTTAACATTTCAATTGGCCAGATCAAAAGGTAAATGAAGATCGAATTTCAAATCATCACAAATTATTACATTTAAAATCTTAGAAAATAAAATCTATTCTTCACAAAACCATATCTTCAAAGTAGGGAGAAGGATAAAGAAGATTACTCAGAATTCAAGAGAATGATAGGATAAAACATGAATTTCATATATAAAAACAAGTTTACAAAATAAAAGAAATAAAAATACAACTTATCTCATAATCCTTTCTGAGCAAATCCCTAAAAGTTCTCTGCAAGCCTTTCTCTCTTTACAATCACTCCCAATTCTCTCCTCGAAATGTAATGAAGAAGAAATCTCTCACCATTCCTCTCCTCTTACAAACCTAGTTACAAACCTAGAAGAAAATCTCCAAGAAAATCTCCTCTTCTCTCTCTCTAACTCTCACGCCACCCTCAAAAGTTTCTCTCTTTCGTCCCCCCTTAGCCTCTTCAAGTCTTGTTCTTTTATTTTTGGGCTGCCTCCTTTGGAAAGAATTCAAAATTCCCTCCAAAAATTTCTCCAAAAAATAATTCTTTTGAATTCAAAAGATGTCTCATTTGATCCAAGAGTCATATCCCTTCACAAAAGAACCTTCCAAGGTGTTTAGATCAAGGTGTTTAGATGCATTGAATTTCTAGATGCATTGAATCACTCGAAGGGGTGTTTAGAACGAGTGTCCCATTAAAAATTCACGTAGAATTTTTCTCAAACTGCCTTAATTTGAAAAAGTCATCTCTGGCGCATCATGGCTCTCTGGATTTTTGCGCTCATGGCTCTCTGGATTTTGGCGCTTAATGCACCATAATCCAAAATTAGCTCTTTTTGCACCAAATTTTGTCCTTTTTCCACTTTTGCTCTAAATTCCTAAAAATGATATACCTGCAATTAAAACACAAAAAATACCCTTCTTTAAAGTGCAATATCACCAAAAGTAAGCATACATAGGTACTTAAAACAATATATTATTTTGGTGTATCAACTATGGGCCCAGCTTTACCTATGGGCATGAGATCTTTAATAGTTTAGATTATTTTAAGGGCACTAATTCACATAACTCTTAAAACAAACATCAACTGATTAATTGAGTATCCTTCTCTTGAGAAAATAAAAAAATATCAGGTTCACTGAGCATAAGATGTATTAATTCATTTAGTTTATTTGAACTAAATCTAAGTTTGGATGATCAATTGAACAATATAATAAGGTTAAGTGAACTTGAAATATTTCGAAGGATTTTGAAAGTCGTTTAGGGTTATGCCCTAATTATTTTAGAATCTTTTCGATATTTTGAAGGACAGTTGAACTTATTATACTTTGCTCAAGAAAATTATCTACTAAGACCTTTAGGAACTCATCAAGTCATCACCTTCAACTGCTCTCCTTGTTTTATGTTCTTACAAAATCATATATATATAGAATTTTGGATTCCTTTTGAAAAGTGACAGCCCAAAATAAAAGAGGAAGATTTCAAAGGAGTAGAGGGGTGATGAAAAGGATAAGAAAGTGGGGGTGGCGTGAAAGGAAAGGAGAGAAGAAGAGGAGATTTTCTTTTAGGGTTATAAGAGGAGAGGGTAGGTGAGAGATTTCTTCTTCATCACACTTCTAAGAGAGAATTGAGTGTGCTTGTAAAGAGAGAAAGACTTGGAGAGAACTTCTTGGGATTTTCTTGGGAAGGATTGTGAGATAACTTGTGTCTTTTATTTCTTTTATTTTGTAAACTTATTTTTATATTTAGAATCCATGTTTTATCGTATCCTTCTCATGTATTCTAAGTAGTCTTCTTTATCCTTCTCCCGTCTTTGTACTTTGAGATATGATTTTGTGAAGAATTGATTTTGTTTCCTATGATTTTAAATGTCAATATTTTTTTATGATTTGAACTCTCATCTTCATATGCTTTTCGATCTGGCCAATTAAAATGTTAAAACATGTTGAGAAACATATGTTCTGAAAAAGACTATGATTTCTACAATAAGGGGAGAATCACATTTGATTTCTTGAGAGAGTATGTCTTCCATGGAATTGAGCGCAAATAAATAGGGAAATATACTTTTTTGGATGTAGAATTGGAGATTTTAAGGTGATAGATTAAAATTCCCAATTTTGTTCAGTTGATAAGAAACTAATGCAAGATTGTTAGCCCTCAGGGGAGAGAGTAGTTGGAGCTCTTGAGTGATTGTCAGTATCCTCCCAGCCTAACCACGTAATTATGGACCAAACTCTGCATTAGTCAATGTTTTTTATAGCACTTGAAAGAGGGTAAAGAATAGGATTGCTCCTATTTGGCACAAAACAGTTTTAATATATTTTTTCAAATGATTTCAAATGATTTTAATTTTTTCACAAAATTTTTTCACAATTCATATAGTCATTGTAAAGGAGAAGGATGCTTTACTAAATTTGAATCTTCCATCAACAAAAACTTTGTTTAGTTTTTATAATGTTATTTTTGAGAGTTTAGTTATTAGCTAATTAACTCTCTCTTTCAACTGCATTTCTATAACATTCCCTTTAGTAGTTACTATTCAAACTTTGCACTTTACTTTTAATTTTATATTTTTAAATTATAAAATAATTTTAAGAATTTACTTATAGGTTTTTCCAACTTCCCTGTGGGATCGATATCTAGGACTCCATTAGAGCCCTTTATTATTTGAGCGATACATATACTTGCATTGATTTTAAAGGGGATTTAGCAGTTTAAAAAGAGTTTTAAAGATAAGTTGTTTTCATTAAAGTGACTTTTTTTGGATTATATGCATATTTATTATTATATATACCGTGTGTATTTTGTAATATTGAAAAATATTTGCAAAATTTATACACTAAATCTACCCACATCATAGCCTTAATTTGATTGGTTCCTGTGCTTCGCCTTGAATCCACAAACATCGTCCAATTGTTCTTTTGTTATGGTGTTAGGCATGATTATGACTTCGATCAAAGGGTGGATCGGGTTTGGCTTTGGAAAATGCTAGGTTGCTCGGTAGAGAGGGATTTTGATTGTTTAGGTCTCCTTGAGCTCTTATGAAGCTTTTGGTGTAATCAATTTGGAGTTTTGGTGGACTTGGTGGTATGGCCGTGAAATGTCCTAATTTTCAAGCTTTAAATCAGGGTAATGTAGTGAGAATGGGGTCTGAAAAATTGTGGGGATGAACTTCTTAAAATTTCTAGAGGGTCTAGGTCACCAAGGCCTTGTGGGTGTCCAATTTATAGTCATGGCCATAGTAGCCAACAAGGCAAGCCAAGGTAGTTAGGGTGAAGCCTAGGTGGAGGGAAGAGGGGCTACATTTCCCAATTGGAATGAGCCAAGTCAGGGAGTCCCAATTTTTAGTTTAAACCATGGAGGGGCTCTCAGACTTGGTATTTTTGGTGGCTAGGGTAGTCGGCTAAGGACGTGTGGTCACGTCCACATTGGGGGAGGTCAGAGAGGTTGTGAGGTCAAGCCAATTTGGTTCAAAGATGGTCCATGGTTAAGATTTAAGGGGAAAATGGGTTTCGAGCTAGTTTGGCTTGGTTTTGGATTCACCCCTTGGTCAAGTGGCTAGATTGCTTGGCTTGACCCCAATAAAGGTTTAAGTGAGCTTAAATGACTAGTTTGAGCATGGGGAGGAACCATCAGAGACCATTTTAGCAAAATGGCTTGCAATTTGAGTAATGCTAGAAATGAAAATGAACATCATCAGAGACATTTAAGAGATTATGCTAATTCATCAATAGATAAAATTCATTTGAACATACAGAAACCTGTTGTAGCTGCCAATTCATTTGAGCTTAAACATGTTATTATCTAAATGGTATAAAATAATCAATTTGGAGGAACCCCAATTGAAGATCATAATTTACACATTGCTAGTTTTTTAGAATTATGTGCTACATTTGAATATGATGGAGTGTTGAACGATGCAGTCAGACTTAAAATTTTTCTTTTTTCACTAAGGGATAAAGCTAAGATGTGGTTAAATTCATTAGCACCTGTATCTATCAAAACATGGGGAGATTTGTCACAAAAATTTTTATCAAAATATTTTCCACCTTTAAAAACTGCTAAGCTTAGAATGATATCATATCTTTTTGTCAGTTTAAACGGGAATCAATTTATGAAGCCTAGGAAAGATTTAAAGATCTCCTTAAAAAGTGTCCACACCATGCATTGTCAGATTGGTTAATAATTCAAATATTTTAAAATTTGTTGGTTTGATCTCTTAGATCGATAATTGATGTTGTTGCTAGTGGATCATTAATTGAAGAGATGATTACTAATAAATTTTAATGGCCCTCTGAAAGGGTAAATCCAAAAAAAGTAGCTAGTATTCAGGATTCTGATGCAATATCTGTCTTTGCTGCCTAAATAACTGTTTTATCGAAGAAGATAGATCAATATGGAACGAACTATTCTCAGACAACACCTGTGCTTAAGGAAAACTCATTGAGACAAATGATAAAATCTCAATCTTCTTATGACACCTAAAATGCAATAAAAAATCATTCTAATAATCCTTATGCCTATTATTATAATCCTAGTTGGAAGAACTAGTTGGAAGAATCATCCAAAAAAGAATCATCCAAAATTTAGTTGGAGTAATAATAATTCTAATGATGCAAATTCGTAATGGGGAAACAATATTGCGAACCCATTGGGAAACTTCAACAATCAAGAGAATCAAGCTTACAAACTTTATTACCCTCCAGGCTTTAATAATTTGCAGAGCAAGGAGAAAAAGTTATCAATAGAAGAATTAATATTACAAATGGGAAGTCAATTACAAATTCAAGGAGCTACAATTTACAATTAGAAATACAATTAGAAACATGGAAAATCAATTGGGATGTATTGCTACCGCACTTAGCAATAGACCTCCAGGAACATTTTCAAGTAATGTTGAAGAAAATCCTAACGATCAATACAAAGAGCAAATTTAAGTTATTGAACTAAGAAGTGGAAAACAATTAGAAAACATAGTTCAATAAGAAGTTGAAATTGAAAAAGATGAGGTGGAAATTGAAAAATCTAGTGAAGATTTTTATTTTGAAGCAGAAAGTCCTATTAAACTAGTGAAAATCTCTATAGAAAGACTACTACCTCCATTTCCTTGAAGATTGATGCAGAAAAATAGAGACAACCAATTTTCTAAATTTTTGTAAATTTTAAGAAAATTAATGATAAACATTCCATTTGTTGAAGCTTTGGAATAAATGTCAAGCTATGAGAAGTTCATGAAGGATATACTTACTAATGAGATTGTTCTACTCAGTGAAAAGTGTAGCGCTACAATTCAAAAAAATCTTCCTAAAAAACTTAAAGGACCTGGAATTTTTATAATTCCTTGTGCTATTGGAGAATGATTTCATGAAAAATCTTTATGTGATTTAGGATCCAGTATTAATCTTATCTCGTTATCAATTTTTAGAAGGTTGTGCTTCGAAGATATTTCACCTACTACTATAACTCTTCAGTTAGTTGATCGTTCGATTACTTATTATAAAGGAGTTATAGAAGATGTTTTAGTAAGGGTTAATAAATTTTTATTTCCTGTGGACTTTATTGTATTACATATGAAGGAAGATAAAGAAATTCCTATCATTTTAGGAGCACCATTCCTAGCCACTGGAAGAGCTTTGACAGATGCGCATAAAGGAGAACTAACCATGAAAGTTAGTGATTAAGAGTTTACATTTAATATTGCAAAATCAATGAGATACTCTACACAAAAGTAAGAAATTGAATGCTTCGAAATAGATATCAACAAACATTTAAGCCATGAATATTTTAAGAAGACTTTTGAAAGAGAATTTGAAAAGGAATATATGGAATATCAAAATTAGGATAAAATTCAAAATGAATCAATGGAAGTGAGTAAAGGGGATTTTGATTATGTTCAGAAAAAATTTGAAATGTTAGATCCTACAGAAAGTAACAAGAATTTGATTTCATATGTTGAGAAAGCTCCTGAACTAGAATTGAAAACACTTCCTACACATTTGAAGTATGCACTCTTAGGAGATTGATCTACATTACCTGTTATAGTATCCTTAGAATTAATTGATAAGCAAGAATAACAGTTCTTGGAAACTTTGAAAAAATATAAGAAAACCTTTGGATGGACATTAGCTGATATTAAAGGAATCATTCCTTCAATTTGTATGCATAGAATTTTATTAAAAGATCAACATGAACCATGAGCTGATCCTCATGAGCTGATCCTCAAAAGATCCTCAAAGGAGATTAAATCCTAAGATGGAAGAAGTTGTGAAAAAAGAAATTTTAAAATGGTTAGATGCTGAAATAATTTATTCTGTTTCAGGCAGTGCTTGGGTAAGTCTAATTCACTGTGTTCCAAAGAAAGGAGGTGTGACTGTAGTGACAAAGGAGGATAACGAATTAATATAACCAAGACAATTCATTGGTTGGAGAATTTGTATAGATTATAGAAAATTAAATTCTACCACCAGGAAGAATCATTTTCCTTTATCTTTCTTGGACAAATTGTTAGATAGGTTTGCTGGGCACAAATATTTTTGTTTTCTAGATGAATATACCGTTTATCATCAAATACATATTGCTCCAAATGATTAAGAGAAAACAACATTTTTTAGTCCTTATAAAATATTTGCTTTTTAGTGAATGCCCTTTGGATATGTAATGCACCTGCAACATTTTAAAGATGTATGATATCAATTTTCAGTGATTTAAATGAAAAAGGATTGAAGTCTTATGGTTGATTTTCTTGTATTTTAAACTTCATTTGAAATATGTTTAAATCATTTAGAGAAAGTTCTGCAACGTTGTGAAAAGACTAATCTTGTATTGAACTGAAACAATGTGAATTCATGGTTGCAGGAGGAATTGTGCTTGGGCATGAAATTTCAAAAAATAGCATGGAAGTAGATCCTCTAAAAATACAGATTATATCAAATCTACCTCCACCTACTATAGTAAGAGGAGTTAGGAGCTTTTTAGGACATGCTGGATTTTACAGGAGATATATTAAAGATTTTTGAAAAATTACTAAATATTTATGCTAACTTCTGGAAAAAGATACGAAATTTTCCTTTAATCAAAAGTTCCTTAAAGCCTTTGAATCTTTAAAGGAAAAATTGATCACTGCTTCTATAATTGTTTCACCTGATTGGGAGAAACCTTTCAAATTAATGTGTGAAAATTAATGTGTGATGAATTAATGTGTGATGCAAGTGATTATGTTATTGGAGCTGCTTTAGGCAGAGATATGATAATAATTTTAAAGTCATATACTATGCTAGTAAGACTATTAATAATGATCAAATTAATTACACCACCCCTGAAGGAGAGTTATTAGCCATTGTGTATGCTTTTTTTAAGTTTAGATTATATCTGATTGGAGCTAAATGTGTTGTGCATACTTACCATTCGGTTATTAAATATTTGATGCAAAATAAGGATGTTAAACCAAGATTAATTAGACGGGTACTTCTGATGCAAGAGAGTTTGATTTTGCATTTAATTTTGTAATAGTTGATAAAAAAGGGAATGAAAATCATATTGATGATCATCTATCTAGGCTAGAACAGGAAGGAATACTTGATTTTGAAAAAATAAATTAATGACACTTTTCCTGATGAACAACTTTACGTTGTAAAAGGATGGGAAATATCTTGGTATGCTGATATTGTAAATTATATTGTTAGTACTATTTTACCATATAGATTGACAAAACAGCATGAAAAGAAATCATTCATGATGCAAAGTCTTATTTTTTGGATGATCCTTATTTATATAAACAATGTAAAGATTTAGTAATGAGACGATGTGTGCCTTATAAAGAAATTCAAAAAATTATTCAGGAATGTCATGATTTTGAATTTGGAGGTCATTTTGGAAATGATGGAACTATTCATAAAATTTTGCAATCTGAATTTTATTGGCCTGCACTATTTAGAGATGTTAATATATTTATAAAAATAAGTGATCGGTGTCAAAGAGTAGGTAATATTTCAAAAATAAATGAAATGACTCTAAATTTGAATTTGGAAATTAAAATTTTTGATGCATGTGGATTAGATTTTATGAGACCATTTATACCTTTATTTGGAAATATATATATTGATTGCAGTGGATTATGTTTCAAAATGGATTGAAGCAATTGCTTTACCTAGATGTGATGCTCGGAGGTTTCAAAATTTTTAATTAAAAATATTTTTACAAGATATGGAATGTCGAGAGTAATCATTACCGATGAAGGATCTCATTTTAGGAATGCAACAATTGGAAGATTGGTGGAAAAATATAATATAAAACATAAAATTGCAACTGCTTATCATCCCCAGACTAGTGGTTTAGCAGAAGTAGCTAATCGTGAAATTAAGAGAATTTTGGAAAAGAGTGTTAATCTTAATAAAATGGATTAGTCAATTAGATTAGATACAACATTATAGGCATACAGGACTGCTTATAAGGCACCTATAGGAATGTCCCCATATAGATTAATTTTTTGGAAGACTTGTCAGTTGAATTCAAGCATAAAGCTTACTGGGCTATAAAAGAATTCAATTTTAATTTGAAAGAAGCTGGTGAGAAAAGATTATTGCAATTGAATGAGCTTGAGAAAATTAGGAATGAATCTTACGATAATGCAATGATTTATAAGGAAAAAATGTAAGAATGTCATAATCGGAAGATAATAAAAAAGAGAATTTGAACCTGGATAGGAAGTTTTAATATACAATTGTTGACCTTACTTTTGGTTGAGGTCTAGAAAACTTCTTTAGTAGACTAGGTCTAGCCATAGGACTTTCCTATTGACTAGTCTTAGAAAATTAGAAA
>NW_018235990.1:159513-182212 GCF_001263595.1 Phalaenopsis equestris
TTATCTAAGATGTAATTAACTATAGGGGCTTGCCCTTATAGGAAGCTTTTCCCGAACCCAGCATAATATAAACCCTATTTAATTCCTTATATTAAATAGGGGAACTTGTCGGCCAATATATTGGTTTCGCAGACCAAACGGATGTCATAACTTTCTTTAGTTTATTTAATCGAGCCTCACTCTCAATTCTTGTGTTCATCCTTCAGGATAGATACATGATTTGAGATAAAGTGCTCTTTCATCTAAACTATGAAAATTATGGGGTCAGTTTGACTTCATCTTTTTCAAAACTAAATTTTTTTAAAAACGTCCTTCCGAAGCAGGCAACGGGATTTCAATTCCGATAGCCGACAGCTTCTTACGGGCAAACCCCACACCAAAAATAGTGCCGACAACAATATAAGATTGAAATTATTTCCTAGAAAATTGAAGTTTAGGTGGAAAGGGCCATTCAGAGTTATAAAAGTCTATCCTTATGGAGCAGTTAATATTGAAGACCCTAAGAATGGAAAAATATTTAAAGTGAATGGACACAAATTGAAACCATATTTTGATGATCAAAGACCAGCTTTTAAAGAAACTGTAATATTGGGTCTCATAGATTGGGTCACCGAGAATGAGACTGGGAATGTCAGGCTAACAACATTAAACCATGCGCTTTGTGGGAGAGAACCCATGTGAATTGTTATTTAGTTTGCTTTTGAGTTTTTTGTATTTAAAATATTTTACGTGTACTTATGTTTAGGTCTTTAGGAAGTTCGTGTATTTGAGAAAAATATTTAGAAACGTCTTTATTTGCCTGATTTTATTAAAAAAATTAATAATTTATTAGATTGAAATCAAAATAGTGTTGTATTCGGAACTGGACAGAATGTGCCAGATTGGCGCATGATGCACCGAATTCCAAAGAGCTGACGCATGATGTGCCAAATGTGGCACATGATGTGCCAAATGTGGTGCATGATGCGCCATGATAACGAAAATGACTTAAACATTTCAAAAGGTGGTTTTTGGCAGTTTCTTCTCCTTTTAACTTCTAAAAATCAAATCATAAGTCTATTTTAAGGGGGGAAATGAGGGAAAAGCCACTAGATTTCAAATCTAATGGCTTCCCACTCAAAAAATACTGCGAGATTTAAATTTTCAACCAAAGAAATTTGCCAGTTTTGATGTCCAGCAATTACATGATCGAGTTCTAATGAAGAAGAGGCTAATCAAAGAAAGGAGATTTGTGAATCAAGGATTCAACACACCAAAGGATTCAACACATTCAACACACCAAATACTCGAGTGGAAGAGATGATTGTGCGGAGGCATTGGGAAGTGCTTTGCTACACTACTGTTACTGTAGTCATCCCTATGATGAAAGAGTTTTATGCAAATCTTCATGGGATCAACCAAGGAACAGTCTATGTGTGAGGCAGGTTTGTGCAGTTCAGGTTTGTGCAGTTCACTCGGCAGGTTTGTGCAGTTCACTCCTTCAAGAATAAATGAGATGTTTATGATTGATAATGTGTCTATCTGCCATTATGCAAATTTTACCCTTTGAATCTTAATTTAGGAATACAATATGAATGAACTCTATCGGTACCTTATGGATGAAGATGCGAATTGGGAGGCCAGAGATGTTGGGACTGTAAGTTTTTCATTATCATTGTTAAATCATACTATTAAGGCAAGACACTTCTTTATTACATCAAATTACTTCCCACCATGAAGATTAGAAAGGTAACTAAGAAAACTATTTTAAATTATTGTATTCAAACTAGAAAACTTATTGATATTGGAGCCATAATTGTCAAATCAGTTTTGGGTTTGATTGTGAATGGATTTGCTACTGGACTTGGACATCCATCCATTATTTTTCTACTGCGTAGTCAATCTCAAGTACCTTATGAAAGTTGGGAAAAAGTTCTTCTCCCTTGGAAGCCGATAAATCCTGAAGTTTATTGAAGTTGTATTAAAATGGGAGATGAAAATAATATGAATGTGTTGATTGATCAAGGATCTTATAGTTCATCACTTATTCAGCCCTACTATAATTCAAATGCACTTTTGAAGATAATCAAGATGATAGAGAAACAGATGTAGAATCTTATGCATGTGATTGGGATTATTTCTGAATTGTTGGATCATTTGGATTGGAGACCGAAGGAACAGTTTGAACATATTATGCGTATTGAAGATAGTTTGGTACGTATGTTCAAGAAACATTCTTTGATTGGAGAGGATTCAATAGATTAGTTTCCCTATTGATCCTTCTACAATCTGTATGTGCACTACTAATTGATGGGAGATATCCTGGAGGACGATGGAGGACGAGAGTGAAGAAGAGGACGAGAGTGAAGAAGATGTTTGGACTTAATTTATGCACGAAACGTTTTATTTAGTACTTCTTGTGTTAGTTTGTTAAGTTAGATTGCATTTCCTTTCTATTGTTGCACTATTTATGTTTATGCTTTATATTTTGATGTTTAGATTTCAGTGTTAGGATATTGGTTTACTTATTGCAGTGTAAGGATGTTGGTTTGCTTTAGATACTGAATTTGATATTTGTTGGCTTGAAAAGTGTTAGTTTGTATTAGCATGGATTTTATATATAAATGTGAGTTTTGTGTTGTTTGTGAAAGTTTAAAAGTTTAGTGTTAAAATGATGTTTGTGTATGCTTAGAAATGTTCATTTGAGTTAATTAGAGGTTGACATAAGGGGGTACAGAGCAGATTTCCACATAAACCAAAATCTAGTGAATTTAAGCTCTGACGCATAATACGTCATTTTACAGAGCATTGGCACATGATGCGACAGATGCGACAAATACCCAAACACGCTAGATCGCCTTAAGAAACCGCAAAGTCGGACGTACAAGCTCCATTTTCATTGCTTGGGTCATCTCCTACATCTAAACCTTGACCTAGGGCTTCTTATTGAGGACAGTACAGAAGATTTTGGAGGCCAAAAATCATAGATTTCATCTTCTCTTGGTAAAAGCTTCACTTTAACTTAGAATTTTTTTATTTTCACCATGGATTTTTTCTACATTATGGAAGATCCAAAATTTGGGATTTTTTATGAAAAAGCTTGAAGAAAACTCATGATGAAAAGTTTCTTACCAAATAATCTTGCTTGAGGAGTGAATCTTGCTTGAGGAGTTAGATTTTTTATTTAGTAATTTGTTTGAAATTTATTTTGATTTTCGTAGAATTTCCAATAGCTCCCCAGGTTAAGAGAGGAAGGACGTCTAAGGATTTTGATTCATGAAGATTCGTTAACTTCAAGGCCCAACATAGATACAATACACAAATGGAGACCAGAAGATTAATCCAAGAACATGCATTTACAGACCCAGGTGGCAAGATCGAAAGGTTGATCCTTGTCAAAAATTGGGAAAGATTCTGCTACTTCACTGTAGTAGCAATTGTTCTAATGATTCGAAAGTTTTATTCCAACTTGAGGTTCACTTCTGGTGACCACATACTGGTTAGAGGTAAACAAGACGAATTTGCTGCTAATCGTATCAATACTTTTTATGGGCATATAAATGTATTTTTTTGGTGAATATGTTGCATTCATGATGACTGATTCCTCACTAAATGAAGTGCTTGCCTTTTTGACTGATGGAAGAGGAGAGTGAAAGATTAAGAATAATAAGATAGTTAACTTCCCCACTTCTATGTTGACTAGCAAGTCAAAGGTATGGCATCATTTTATTTCTGCTAGATTATTGCCAAAAATTAATCTTGTTGATGTTACGAAAGATAGAGTTGTGTTGAACTATTGCATTCAAAACATGAAAGTAATAGATGTTGGTGCATTTATAGTTCATCATACTCTACAGGTAGTCGTTTGGGATACCTTGCTCTGATTTTCACTTTTCTGAACAATCACGAGTAGAGTCCCATAGAAATGAAGAAAGATTACAACCACAAAATCCTATTGGGAGGCATATGATTCAAAGAGTTGAATCATTTGTTGAATCTAAATGGGGAAGAAGGGATAGACCCTCTACATCAACTGCAGGGGCATCTACTTCTCGCTCTGCATCATTAGAAAACATTATGGACTAACTCATGTAACTCATGACATGATTCAACAAATGGACATAATTAATATTCAGGGCCATTTGGGAGAGATTGAAGCAAAAAATGCTTATAATGATGAATACCAACAGAGGAGAGTTCAGCATGATATTGATTTTGAGAATGCCATGGTAAGATATCTTACGGGAGAGCCCAATGTGGAATTTCTTTCTTGTCCTCGTTCACTCCCTATGCTCCTATTTGGGATGAAGATGATGATGAAGAAGAAGAAGAAGAAGAAGATGGTGATGATGGGAAAGGAGATGAAAAGTAATACTTTTATGAGTCTAATGTAGCTTGCTTTTGGGTTTTTTTGTTATTTGTGATTGAAATGTTTTATATTTTCATTTGAAAACTGTTGTAGTAAAAATTTTCTTGTTGTGTTGTGGACATAATAGTAATAGTAACTGTAGACTTTTATTTTTTCTATATTTTTAGTATTTTTAATTTTGTTCTTCAGTTTTCATATTTCTGTTTTTAATTCTCAGCAATTTTTTTAGAATATATTATGTTTAATTTAATGCTTTAAAGCTTGTATAGATTTAAAGTTATTACTTGCAGTATACTAGAGCCCAACTTCATAGTCAAAAATCCTCTACAGGTCAGTTTTTTTTCATGAATTCACAGTTTTCTTTCACCTATTAAAATTTTGTACTTAAATGTTTTTAAAATTACTTAAAAACTTAAGTTTGGGGGGTGGTGGGAAGAAAAATTTCTTTTGAAAAGAGTAAACTAATTTTTTTTGTCCTCAATATTTTTAAAATGAATTTGACATGACCTGGGAATATTAAGATTTCACTTTAAATGACTATACTTATGTTAGTAAATATTATGACAAATTTAGGTAAGAATTTTTTAATAATGAAGGTCAATTCTAAAGTTAAAGATATTTGGTATGATATAATAAGACTATGTTTTTCTTTATAAAGTAAAGGAAATTTTATTTTTGAATTATTAAGAATTTTAGAGTTTCATGTAAGAAGAAAAGAATGAGACTTTATGAAAAATCATAAATTAATATGCATTTATAAAGTGAAGAAAGGTATGAGGTTTTGACTTTAAGAATAGGATAGTGAAGTTCAAAACTATTAAAGGCTATCCAGATATAGTAATCCTCACTTGAAAAAAGAAAGGGAAAAAGAAAAAAAAAAGAAAAGAAAGGATTGAAAATATCCTAAAAGAAAACAAAGAAAAGAAAATAAAAATAAGTGAGGAGAAGCTTGAGGAAACGCCTAATCAAAAATTGGTTTCACTTGAATCAACTTAAGAAAGAAGCTTTATTTAAACTTGTATTGGAGCATTAGTAGCATTCCTAGTAAAGTTTTCATGAGGTTCTTTTTCATATGAATATTCTAAATGTCCTTAATATGACAAATTGCAATTTTTCTTGAAATGAATAGAGATTCAAAAATCTTAAATTTGATTACTAAGCATTCCTAGACTTAGAATTTGATTCGAAATTATTAAAGGCTTCTCTTAAATTTTGTTATTCTATTAGATAAATTAAAGTATAGAAGTTGCCAGTAAATCTTTATCCTAAGTCACAAGCTTTTATGTAATAAAGTGTCACTTGAGGACAAGTAACATTTAAGTTTGGGGGATTTTGATACACCAAAATAGAATACTTTTTAAGTACATATTTTATACTTATTTTTTTTATATTGCACATTAAATAAGAGTATTTTCATATTTTTATTGCAAGTGTATAATTTTTAGGTATTTGGAGCAAAAATGGAAAAAATATGAAATTTGGAGCCAAAACAGCGAACTTTGGAATTCTGGTGCATGATGCATCAGATTGGTGCATGATGCACCATTTGATAGAGGCTTGGTGCATGATGTGTCAGAACTGGCGAATGATGCACCAGAGATGACTTTTTGCGGATTAAAGCAGTTCAAGACCAATTTTGTGCAAATTTTCAAAGCGACACTTGTTCTACACACCTATTGGAGTATATCAATGCATCTAGACACTTTTGAAGGTTTTTTTATGAAGGAATATGTCTCTTAGATCAAATGACACATCTTTTGAATTCAAAAAAATTGAATTTTGGAGGGAATTTTGGAAAGATTTTGGAGGGAATTTTGGATTCCTTTTGAAAAAAGGCAGCCCAAAATAAAAGAAGAAGATTTCAAAGGAGCAGTGGGGTGAGGAAAAAATCAAAAAAGTGGGGGTGGTGTGAAAGGTAAGGAGAGAAGAAGAGGATATTTTCTTTTAGGGTTGTAAGAGGAGAGGGAAGGTGAGAGATTTCTTCTTCATTACACTTCTAAGGGAGAATTGAGTGTGCCCGTAAAGAGAGAAAGGCTTGGAGAGAGCTTCTAGAGATTTTCTTGGGAAGGATTGTGAGATAAATTATGTCTTCTATTTATTCTATTTTATAAACTTATTTTTATATATGAAATCGATGTTTTATCGTATCCTTCTAATAAATTTTGAGTAGTCTTCCTTATTTTTCTCCCTACTTTGAGGTATAGTTTTGTGAAGAATTGATTTTATTTTTTATAGTATTAAATGTCAATAATTTGTGATGATTTGAACTTTGATATTCATTTACTTTTTGATCCATTTACTTTTTGATCTGACCAATTTTTGATCTGACCAATTGAAATATTAAAACATGTTGATAAACATATGTTCTAAAAAGAGCTATGATTTTTGCAACTGGGGGAGAATCACATTTAATTTCATGGGAGAGTATGTCATCTATAGAATTAAGTGCAAAGAATCAGGAAAATATACTTTGTTGGATGTAGAATTGGAGATTTTAAGGTGACAGATTAAAATCCCCAATTTGGTTCAGTTGATTGGAAACTAATGTGAGATTGTTAGCCCTCAGGGGAGGGAGTAGTGGGAGCTCTAAAGTGGTTGTCGGTATCCTCCCAGCCTAACCACTGAATTAGGGACCAAACTCTGTATTAGTCAATGTTCTTTATAGCACTTGAAAGAGGCTAAAGAATAGGATTGCTCCTATGTTTCACAAAACAAATTTTATATATATTTTCAAATGATTTTAATTTTTGCACAATCCATATATTCATTGTAAATGGAAAGGATGCTTTCTTAAATTTGAATCTTCCGTCAACAAAAATTTTGTTTAGTTTTTGTAATTTTACTTTTGAAAGTTTATTTTCTAGCTAGCTAACTCTGTCTTTCAACTGTATTTTATATAACATTCACTTTAGTAGTTAATATTCAAACTTATTTTGCTTTTATTTTTGTATTTTTAAATTATAAAATAATTTTAAGAATTTACTTATAGGTTTTTCCAACTTCCCTATGGAATCGATATCTAAGACTCCATCAGAGCCCTTTATTACTTGAGCGATACGTATACTTGCATTGATTTTAAAGGGGATTTGGCCATTTAAAAAGAGTTTTAAAGATAAATTATTTTCATAAAAGGTATTTTTTTAGGATTATAATGCATATTTATTCTTATATCTGTCGTGTGTATTTTGTAATATTGAAAAATATTTGCAAAATTTACACACTAAATCTACCCGCATCATAACCTCAATTGGATTGGTTCCTGAGCTTCAACTTGATTCCACGAACATCCTCCAAGTGTTCCTTTACTATGTTGTTGGGCCTGAGTATCACTTCGATTAAAGGGTGGATTGGGTTTGGCTTAGGACAATGCTAGGGTGCTCGAGAGAGAGGGTTTTGGATTGGGGAGGTCTCTTTAAGGTCTTATGAAGCTTTTGAAGTAATCAATTTAGAGTTTTGGTGGACTTGGTGGTATGGCCATCAAAATATCCTGATTTTCAAGCTTAAAATCAGGGTAACGTAGTGAGAATAGGGTCTGTAAAATTGTGGGAATGAACTTCTCAAGATTGTTAGAGGTTTTGGGTTTCCAAGGTCTCACACTCTCCACTATTTGGTCGTGGGGGCGTCCAATTTATAGCCATGGCCACAGTAGCCAACAGGGTAAGCCAAGGTGGTTAGGGTGAAGCCTAAGTGGAGGTAAGAGGTGCTGCATTGCCCAATTGGAATGAGCCAAGTCAGGGAGTCCCAATTTTTGGTTTAGACCATGGAGGGATTCTCAGACTTGGCGTTTCCGGTTGCTAGGGTGGTCGACCAAGGAAGTTGTGGTCACCTTTATATTGAGGGAGGTCAGAGAGGTTGTGAGGTCAAGCTAATTTGGTTCAGAGATGGTCCATGGTTAAGATCCAAGGGGAAAATGAGGTTTGAGCTAGTTTGGCTTGGGTTTTTTTTCACTTCTTGGTCAAGTGGCTAGCCCAAGCATATAGTGGCTAGATTTCTTAGCTTGACCCCAAGAAAGGCTTAAGTGAGCTTGAATGGCTAGTTTGAGCATGGGAAGATGAGCTTAGATGTATCATGAGGATGGGATGGATTGTGTGGGGAGGAGAAGGGAAGAGCCCCATTTTTTCCATTTTTGGAACGGTTGACTTACATGAAGCCAATGGATGGCATCATGAGTCATGTCTTGTCATGCATAATGCCATGAATAAGCTTCATAAAAAGGGAACATTTTATTTTTATGAATTTTAGGGGAAAAAGTGCTATGACACAAAATTTGGGTAAAAATTCAAATGTATGCATGATATGATGCCATGATGCATGGCTTCACTACAAGAATGATGAGAGGAGAAAATTTTTCATGTGGGCTTGAATTTGGGCTTTTCACATTAATGAAATGGGTATTTTGGTTTTATTTATGAAGAAATTAATTTTGGGCTTTTAAGATTGGTTAATGAAAATTAATATTGGGCTTGGAATTGGTGGGGTTTGATTTTGGCTCATTGGTTCAATTTGGTGGAAATTTGGATTTTCGGTTAATATGGGGTGGTTTGACATGAATTTGGATTTGGGTTTTAAAATTGGTGGAATTGAGCTTGAATTTGAAATTGGATGAATTTGAAATGATTTTGGTGGAGAATGGGGCTACTTGGGGATTTGAGTGGATTTTAGGTATTTTGACAGTTTTAGGGGAAATTAGTATTTTTTGTGGAATTTGGGATTTTTGGGAAATTTTGGCTGATTTGGGGCAACTGAGTAATTTGGATAGGTTAAAAAAATGATTTTTGGTAAGTAATTGAAGCATTTGAGCTATTTTGGAGCATCTTGAAAATTTAGCGGTATTTTGGGGATATTGGAGAGATTTTGGGTAGGGAGAGCAAGGAAGCCATGAAGCCATCCTGAAGCTATAAATATCATATGAGGACTCAATGCAGATCCTCCATTTGTTGATCCTAGCAATATTAGCCAAAGGCTAAAGACTTGGGTCCACCCAAATGAGTTTCCAAAAGGACTAAGGAGGTAGGTTAAGTGTAAGTGATCTTAGGGTATGAGGTGTGTGAGAAATTTAGTGAGTTCAACTGTGTGTGTGTGCAAGTCCAAGCCACCCAATGCCAAAAAGGGTGCTTCTAAGGCTTCTCATTCTTATAGGAACTCAATTTGAGCTCTCTCATGTTGGTTTCAACCTTCTAAGTGCTAGAGGTAAAAACCACACATGTGAAATTCCATTAAGAGTAATGAGGTGACTAGAGTTTCTATAGGGTGGGTTCACACCAATCTTCTAGGATGGTCAACAGGAAAGTCCTATGGCTAGATCCTAGGCTACTAAAGAAGAGAGACTAGAACTCAACAAAAGTGAGGTAAAAAACACATTATATTATTTGAAAACTTGCATCTATAATGAATTGGCTAATAATATGTCCAAACACTCAAATAATTCCCCCTTCTCCAAGTGAAGCTAGAACTAGAAAAGTGACCAAAGAAAAATATGTTGAGATTTTCATACCTATTTTACACTGATTTTGATGATATTGAACTTTAAAGAAATGTATTTTTGATGTTTTGTTGCAGGTATGTTGAATTATGGTCATTAGAGCAAAACGATGCAAAAATGAGCGAATTTGGAGCAAAAAAGACCAAAATATGAAGATTTGATCTTGGGCACCGACGGTGGGTTTTTCCCGAGAGTCCAGAATTAAATATTCTAGAAGGCCGATGACGGCGCCATCGAGGCCGCTGTTGGCGAGAACGACGGTTCTCTCAATAGATGCATTGAATGTGGACGATTTTTGAAGGGATGCTTATGCAACTCTTGAAAACTCTTCTACAACTTTAAGAGAAATATTTTGGAGGCTGAAAAAGGGGAGTCCAAAGTGTCCAGAGAGTGTCGAGAGGTCTACAGGTGTCTAGGGGAGTGTACTTCAGGGTTAGGTATTGTGAGGAACTCTTCGAGAGATTGTAAGAGTGGAAGGAAAGTGAGAGAAAAGTGAGTCCTTGTCGCTTCAAAGGAGAATTTTGTGTGCCACTTCGAAGGAGAATTTTGTGTGCTGTAAAGAAAGGAAGAAATTCAGGGGAGCTTGGAGGAGTTACTTGGGAAGGAATTCGAGATAAGTTGTATTTACTTATTGTAGTTTGTATGACTTTGCTTTTATATATGAAATCCAAGTTTTGTCGTATCTTCTCCATGAGTTCTGAGTAGTTTTCTCTGTCTTTCTCCTTGTCTTGAGATTTTGTGAAATGGTGGTTTGAATTGGTTGTGCCATGAGAATGTTAAAGAAGTTGTGATGATCTTTTCACTTTAATCTTAATTTACTTACAATATAGGCAATTGATTTGTTAAAATATGTTGAGTTTTACAACTAAAGTGAGGATTACATCCAAGATTTAAGGAAGTCAAAGTCCTTGAAAGTTGGGTGCAAATAAATAGGGAAATAAAAATTATCGGGTGTAGAATTGGAGATTTTAGAGTAACAGACTAAAATCCTCAATTAGGTCCTATCGTTTGGGTGCTGAAGTGTAGATGTTAGCCCTCAAGCGAGGGGAACGTGGTAGCTCTGAAGTGAGAGTCGTTATCCTCCCAGCCTAGCCGCAGATTCAGTAACCAAGCATAGGATTAGTTAATGTTCTTTATGTCTGGGTCCAAAGGGTAAAGAATATGTATGCTCTTATTTGACTCAATACAATTTGAACCGATTCAATTTATCCATTCACTTAAATTTCTTGACAATGAGAAGGATGTTTTCTTATATGTTGAACTTCACATTAGATACTTTATTAGTAAAATTAGTTGATTGAGAGTTTATTAAAATTATATTTTTATTTTAATTGCCTATTAGTGACAAATATGCAATTTGAACTATGTTGTTGTGATTAAGTATTGATTTTCTAAATCTTAAGTTCGTAACCTCTAATATTACTCCCTGTGGGATCGATATCCAGGACTCAATTAGAGCCATGTATTACTTGAGCGATACGTATACTTGCGTTGATATGTGTGACTTTGCAATTATTGAATATTTTATACACATCCTTATCAAATCTATAACTGTTGTCATGTTTTTGGCGCCGTTGCCGGAGATTTAAATCTTCTAGCAGCAGTATCAAATTCTTATATTTTTTAGCATATATAAAGTCGTTGTCAAAAAGCCCAAATCAAATAGTAGAGAGTTCACTATAGTTTTAGCAAACTTAGTCATGATTGACAAGTTAGGAGTTATGCCCCTTTTCCTCTCAGTAATCATATTGAAATCCCCTCCTATGAGATAAGGTTCTTGACAGTTATGACAAAAGTTGAGCATAAAATTCTGTTGTTCTTTTTTTTTAGTACATAGGACATCCAATATAAACAACATTAATAGGAATGGTTGAGATATTAGTCTGTACTATAACCAGAAAAAATTGAGGATCACCCAATAATAAATCCACTTTAGCATTCTTCTTCCAAAAAAACAAGAATTTATTGCTATTGTTGGCTGACCAATGAATAAAACCCAATTTCCTAATATTTCTCTAATTTTTTTCAATAGCAACAAGAGGTTCTGAAATAACTAAGACAGATAAACAGTGTAGTTTATCAAGGTTTTTCAATATAAGAGATGCATTGTTTTGAGCAATGCCCTTAATATTCCATTTGAAGGATTTAACAGTCATTGAAATGATATTCAAGTGACACTCTGGTGGTCCTGGGATAGGAGTGCTGAGTAATAGATTGGTGCTCAAGACTAGGCTGTAAAACTTATGCAGAAGGATTAAGCTGCTTTAACTCTCTTGAACCTTTAATTCTCCTTTTCTTGGACTTTTGAATGAGCCAATCATCTTCAAGAATAGTCCAGTTCTGTAATTCAATATGGTTCAATCTTCACCATCAGTTAACTCCGCCTCATAAAATACATTGTTAGATGTTTAATTGGAAACATTACCTTGGTTGAATTCACTACATATGACTCCTATACCATTATCAAGGGCATTTGTTTGAGTCTCTTTCAGAACTTCAAACATTAATGTAATTTGAATCACCTTCTTTGGAGTAGTGGTTGGCCCACTCTCAGTTCGTTCAATATTTGTATCCATCCCCACCTAAAATATGCCTTATACAGCAGACACATTCTTTTTCAATATTAAATTTAAAGCTTATGAGGAAGCATATTAATCTGTACCGGAATTTGGAGTGACCACATTAATAGTAGGTTGTGTAAGGGAATTGTTCACCTCAACAGTGGTTTTTGCATCATCAAATTTCCTTGGCTCATGGTTTTCTATAAAGCAATGGTCCAAGGTATGACCAAACATCCTACATTAAGAGTAATAATGAGGAAAAAAGTCCACCTCAACAAGCTGTCAGAAACCAGCATTTAGACTTCCTAACCATATGGAATCAAGGAAAGGTTGAGTTATTTCACTTTCAACAAGGACTCTAGCCATAGAAGGTCTAGTGAGAATATAGGTGAAAATATCTACCTTCACTTACTTACCATAAATAGTATTGCAACTTAAGCCCAAGGAATCTAAACCAAAAAGTTACAATATGTGATTCTTAAAGTGGATTGAAGTCAATTGTCCATTTAGGAACTTTCATATTGCTCTCATCCATAGTAAAGTGCTTCTTATAGAAATTTTGAGTATAATCTAGTTCCAACTACAATTTGATCATGATGCACCTATCATCAATGAGGTCAACATTACAATAGCCTTCCAATTTCAATTCAGAAAAGTGCTTTCTTATTATTTCCATGTTTGGGTGTGAGTAGGTGGACTTCCCCACTAAGTTGAACTTCAATGGGTCAGCCCAGGTTACATTTTCTGCTTCAGCGAACTAAAGGGCTAGCTTTCCATTCTTTCTAACAACTTTTTAAGTAGAGAGTTTGGATTAACAACTTCAAATTCCTCATGGTAATTTTTGGGAAATTGCAACTTCAGAGTATCAGATCGGTAGGTTTCAGTATTCCTATTCTTTTGAAGTGCATCCATATAAGAAGGTTTGTCCATGGTGAAAAGAGAAGATAACTTAAGAAAAGGCAACAAAAGCATAGCAAAAACCAACAAACAGTAACCCAACAAAGGAAAAAATTCTAAACTTTGAAAACCCAGAAAACTAAGAAAACTACAAACTAGAAGAAGGCCACAAATCAGTTCCAAGAGTACAAAAAAGCAAACAAAAGTTGAAGAGAAGGTATCAGCGGCCATGCTAATCCCAACCAGCCACCGCTATATATATATATATATATATACCCTTAAAGATGTGACATAGTTTTTTGGATGTGAACTAATTATTTGGAAAATGTGACATTGCATGATTAATCAACTGTTTCCAACATTTTCTTCACAAGTGTGATTCATAAGGCATATGTTATTTCTTTACCCGAACAATAAAAAATAGTGGAGTCAATAACACATTACCAAAAATCACCTAGTTTGGAAGTTCCCAACAACCCCAAAATTTATTATTATGAAGCATTTGGGACAAGATTTAGAGATTTGTAGAAAATGCCGGAAAATTGGAGCAAATATTCAAAAATATTATTTTTTTAGTGGATATCAACAATCCTAAAGTTAGGATTGAATGTTATATCCTTATAATTTCAAGATTTGCATCATTAATAAAATATTTTTTGAGGTCAAAACTTAAAAGGAATTTTTTGCTTTGATGATAATAGTGCTACCAATTTATCTTTAGTTATAAAATTATCCTTGAGAATGCTGGCAAAATTTTAATATTTTCATTTTTAGTTCAACCTTATAAGATGTCAAATGACTTGATCAAATGCATGCGAACTAGTTGGTCTGTTGATTGACAACTGTGGTGTAAGTCCTCTCTCGCCCGGGTTCGAGGCTCGTCGACCTTTGACGGGAAGGGGCGATAACACCTCTCCTTTAAAATCCCCCCCCCCCCCCCTTTCTTTTTTTTTTAAATGACTTGTTCAAACGTTTCATAACACCTCTCCTTCATTAAGAGATATGATCATGTTATAGTGATGTGTCATGTGTGACTTCTAAAAAGTAAGCAAAGAGCTACTTCCTTATTGAAAGCATTGACGTTATAGGTATTTGCAATATAGCATCCCTTCTTAAATATTCTTTTATTTGCTGTGGCCATTAAGTTTATCAATTTAGATGAGAATGAAAGCAGAAGATATAACTCTCTACATCATTATGGGGACGTTAAGTTGGGAGATGAAGGCATAGACATCCTCCATTGACCCAATAAATAAATAAAAGAAAACCTTCCGCTTGCCCCTAAAATTCTGACATGTTCGATCCAATCAAGGGGAGTTCAACACCTCTAAATATAGAAAACTGCGTTCCAAGATGAAGAAATCCAACAGTAAAATCCTGCATACGTGTTATATCACTGTTAAAAGACGCTTTATTTCCACCGTATAAAACCTGACCCTTAAAATCATTTACCAAAATTAGCAAATGACGACTCTACATCCTATATTTATCTTATTATCCACTAATCACAATCGGAGACGATAAAATGAAATGGAAACCGAGGGGAATGCGGTTTCGCAAAGCTCCCTCCTTGCGAGTAAATGCAGCCCGTGGGAGGCTTTAAACGCCAAACCGTCATCCCCGTTCTCATTTACTCCTCTCTCACCTTTCCATCTCCTTTCTCAGCAGTGAGTTTTGGCCGGAAAAAGCTGTTATTTTGGGGCGACGGCGACGGAGCTGTAAAAGGATGGGGGGTTGTTGCAGCAGAGACGATGTGGCCAAAGAGGGGCTCGGGAGCAAAGGCGAGGAGGAAGACGATGATGAGTTCTATGATGGAGGAGGCGTGGAGGCCGACGCACGTGTAAAGGAGGATGGCAAACGTGTGAGATTAGAGGGTTCTTGTGGATTCGCTTCCATGTACACGCAGCAGGGATTGAAGGGGGTGAATCAGGACGCAATGGTGCTTTGGGAGGTATTTTTTCCATGGATTTTGTTAATCGGAGTGAAAACTTTCTGCGTTTGTGAAATGTGCGTTTTGGGATTTTAAAGGGATCAATGATTGCATTTCCTTTCATAGTTTCTTTAAATTTTTTAGGATGTTGATTAAAAGTGATATATTTATTTTTAAAATTAGTTCTTTCTCTGACTTTCGGAAATGATTTTCTTACGATGCTATTTTTTGGGAGCATATTGAACATATCTAATTGGGCAATGGAGAAACAAAGTTTAATTTTTAATGTTGTAAGATGTGTATGTCGCTTATCTTTCTGGTTATAGTAAGAATTTGTAAGCAAAATTTCTTTTTTTTTTCCCCTCTTATAGTTCAGTTAGCTCTTCTCAAAGATTCTTTTGCCTTTTTTTTCAATGTTATTTAGGGGCTATTTGTTAACGAATTCTGTTAATTCTGTAAATGTGGATTTACTAAATTCTGCATTTGTAATTTTGGGACTTAAGGCAAGACTGACTGGAGATTGAGAAAAAATCAAAATTACTAAATTCATGATTTAAAAGTTGCCATTTTTTTCTCTCCGATACCATTTAAATCCAATCGGACTTAAATACCTTATTAGACTGCCCCTTAAAGAGCAACATCCCTTAAAATATGCAATTTCACTGGACACAAACAAAAAAGGTAATTGGAGAAAGGGCAATATCTTATTGAAGATCTTTCTCCTGTAAAAGAACAAAATTCACACGAAGGAATAAGTTTTGGTTGACGATCCTTATCATCATTATTAATTTTATTCCATTTGTTTAAGATCCGATTCATGAATCCTCATTTTTCTTTTATTAATTTGAATTCATTTCATTTCATAAATTTTTACATAACTTTCTTATTTAATTGACCACATAACTCAACATTAAATTGGCTCATCCAAGCAATAAAGAGATGCCTGACATAACAAAGAACGCGAGGGCTAATTGTCTAGAGAAAACTAAACTTGCTATACTCTATGTTAAATATGAACTTGCATTATGCATAAATAAACCTTCTTCTTCACTTCTTACTAATGTGTTGTTTAGGATTTTGGCGGCAAAAAAGGCTCCGTTTTCTGCGGAGTTTTCGACGGCCACGGCCCATTTGGCCACAAGGTTGCGGGTCATGTTCGCGATAATTTGCCATCGAAGTTGTCTTCTCATTTAGAAGCTTTGGCTTCTACTGAAAACCCTGAGGCTGATAGTGATCATAGCTTCTATAAAGACAAATCAGTTGAATTCAATGGCACGACTGAGTCTTATGAAACTAATAAGAATGAACATGGCAAATGGTTGTCTTCTTGGAAGCACATTTTCACCAACACCTTCGAGGAATTGGACTATGAGCTTAGCGTGAACACCGGCATTGATTGCATTTGCAGTGGAACGACTGCAGTCTCGGTTGTAAAGCTTGTGAGTATGATATTTTAATGATTTATTTAGCATCATTACCCATATACCCCAACCATTTTACTAAACTGCTTTTTAAGCCTGATGGATAGAAGCTTTGTTTGTTTATGTTAAGAGGGAGAATTTGTTAGTTGCCAACTTAGGCGATTCACGAGCAATTTTAGGCAGGAGGGATGAGAAGAACAAGCTTGTTCCAGTTCAACTGACTGTGGATCTGAAACCAAATCTTCCAAGTGAGCTTAAACTCGGCATTTTTCTTCATTCTGAATACTTTCTCTTTATTCTTCCTTCATTTTTTTTTTCTATGGAAATTCAGATGAAGCTGAGAGGATTAATAGTTGTAAAGGAAGAGTTTTTGCTCTTAAAGAAGAGCCTGATGTGCATCGGATATGGCTGCCTGATGATGACTGCCCTGGACTTGCCATGGCGAGAGCTTTCGGTGACTTCTGTCTTAAGGACTATGGCCTCATATCTACCCCTGAACTCTCTTCCTGGAAACTCACAGAGAAGGATGAGTTTGTTGTTCTTGCAACTGATGGGGTAAATTCCTCATTCATGAACAAATTGTCCCAATACTTGGTCCAATATCTCTTTTTTACTTGTCAATTAAGTTTGTTTTAGTTACAAAATATGTCATTTCCTACTGTTGATGCTTTGTTGTTTCTCTTCCAGTTATGGGATGTGCTATCGAACAAGCAGGTGGTTAAAACAGTATCTTGTTCCAAAAACCGCGCCGACGCCGCCAAGCTCTTGGTGCATCGTGCCGTCAGGACATGGAGAACGAGGTATCCGACATCTAAAGTCGATGATTGCGCGGTCATTTGTCTGTTTCTCAAGCACCCATGTCTCTCCCCTCATTCCTCATTTAACCGTGGAAGCCGCACTGCAAAATCTCGGGAACTGTCTTCCGCTGAAAGCTTCAAAACTGCAAGAAGCAGCGAGGAGACGCCGGAGGCGGCGAAGGCTTTCGTTGGTGCAAACAGAGAGGATTGGACTGCTCTTGAAGGTATCAGCAGGGTGAATTCCCTGGTGAGGATACCAAGGTTTGCTAGTGTTCTCAGCTGGCGCCGGAGTGCGATGAAGATCGAAGAACAAAATTTGGGAGAAGGAAAGAAATTGGACGAGCATTGCTGATGATTTTTAAGTTTGATTCAGAATAAAAATTGAATTTTGAGTTCAGACTTTGAAGTAAAGTGCAAGGGGTGAAAAGCAATGGGGTGAGGAAACATGGAATATTTACAGATTTCATGATTTTTGCATCACTTTTATGCCGGGCTTGTCTTATTCAATACCTAATGTAACAATTGATTGTCTTCAGTATTATGAATAATCGTGACATATTGCTGGCTGTATTTATTGTACGATCATAAGGACTGGTTATATGCGATAATGGAAAAATAAATTATTTATATATATAGATAATTAGCTCCGTTAAATTTTTTATAAGTTCAGGTATCATAATTTAAGATTTTTGGAATGATTTCATCATGTTAATGATCGAGCGAGTAACAGTCATTTGAAACGTGAATTAGGCTTGCAATTGGTAAAGTCACTCTAGAGGTTTGTGTTGACGCATAGTTAAAAATATATCAGCAAGGATATATTTGTGAAAATTTTTTCTTTTCTTTTGGGAATTTACATACATACCACCCAATTCTTATGTATTTACATATTTAAGACAAAATTTTTTACATGTTTGCATTTACACCATCAAAATCTTTCATATCACATAAAATATACCATCATTTTAACTTTTAAAAGTTAAAAAGTGAGAAACACCTTCATGAATGGGAAGGTGGTATGTATATAAAAATTGAAGTTTAGGACCATGTTGTTAGTTATGTAAATACATAAAGAATTGAGTGATATGTTTCTAAATTTTTTTTTTCTTGTTATTTTAGATTTTGATTAGGTTTTTGTAACAAATAGTATTATATCAATTAAATTGAATGGAGTAATTTATGAAGCTTGTGGCTCATTTGGGTTTTGGACCTTTTGGTGCATTTAGATTTCAAGGGCAAGTGGCATTTTTTTATTATTATAATTTGATTAATAGGCCATTTGGTGATATTTGATTATATTACAAAATTTATTTAGACAGACAATGTTGATTAGAGCTTAGGTTACTAGCAATATTAGTTTGTGTAGTAATACATAAATCTTGACAAACCCAGTTTGATAGCATTATTCTGACCACCGGCCCACTCGGCCGTAGATCACTCCTACTTTTCTTTGCGTGCAGTCACGTTTCTCTAGTTCAAAAGCCTCTCTCTCAGGTCACATTCAAGCTTCAATGAAATATTGAGGGAGATCATATTCAATCTTCAATGGAATGTTGCTTTCCCAAATATATTAATAATTTGAGAATTTTTCGAACGAAAATTATAAAGAATTAAATCTTTAATTATTGTACGGCTAAATGATTTATAGATATCAAGTATAATGGTGCATTTGCATAAATATTACTCAATTCTTATATATTTGTATATTTAATCCTTAAACTTTACTTTTTAAAGTTATACCTCACAAATCTTTTATATCACATCAAAAGTATCTCCTAGGGGTGTAAACGAGCCAAGCTTGATTGAGACTAATGTTGTGCAAAACAATGTGCAAGTAAAATCTAATATGAAACAATCAAACATGATGCGATTTACGTGGTTCGGCGCAAATCCGCCGACATCCAAGGGGTGAGGATATTTCACTATCAATAGTTGGGAGAAAGAAAAGAATGACCGAACTTGGGTACAACTTGATACACCAAAATCTGCGCTAATCTCTTCTACAAATAAGAGAGAATTAGGGCATACTATAAAAAATAAAAAAAATGATTTACTTGGCCTTTTTACCAATAAGCTTTTAATGCAACAATCTTCACATAATCTCTCACTTCTACATAAGTAGGATAAGACCAAAATAAACACCAACACCAAAATGACAGCACAAAGATGGTTTCCTACATACTGCCTCTAGAAGGGATAAAGCCTCATGTAGTTTTTCAAAAATGCTCGAATGGGCAACCAATCATAAACTCAGATGTTTACCAAACTTTTGTAGTAGGTGAATTTCTAGATCGGTTGTACTTTCGTTAGCATGTCCACTGAATTCTCCTTTGTATTTATCTTCCTCAATAGAATATTTTTGTCATCAATCAAGTCTAGAACAAAGTGGTACCTCAAAACACAAATGTTCTTGGCACGAAAATGATGAACTATTAACCTTACTTTTGGTTGAGGTTTAGTTTTCCCTCTTTAATAGCCTAGGGCCCAACCATAGGACTTTCCTGTTGACTATTTCTAGAAAACTAGAAAAGGGATCCCTCACCATTAGAAACTCTATACTCTTCTTTGCTCAACTTGAAGTTCCAAATATTAGTTCTAACCTCTAGCACTTAATAGGTGGGGTCAGTATAGAGGATCTCAAGGAGAGTCCACATAGGACTGCTTGTCCTTAGTGCTGACTCTGGGTGTTGTTCTGGAGCTAGTTCACTTACATACACTCACTATCTCCTATACCCAGTTGCAACCCTAAAACCCAGATTTGTTGACTTTGATCCCTTAATCTTTTGGGAGACTCCTGTAGATGGTCCCCCAGACCCGCTAGCCTTAGGCTAGGGTTTAGCTAAGACCAGTGCATAGAGGACCCAAATAGGGATTTCACTGGTCCATAGTTCATGCATACTGGTTGGTACCCCAATTCCACCGAAATATCCAACTTGGCCCTTTGCCCCCAAATTACCTAAATGCCCTTGAAACCTTAAGTTTGGCCAAAATTTCCAAATTCACCCAAAATACCCTCCAAATTCACCCAAAATACCCAAATTTGTTCAAAAATCATTTCAAATCATATGAAAATACCCAAATTGCCCAAATCCACCCAAAAATTCCAAAATTACCCAAATACCCTCAAAATTGCAAAATTACAAAAATACCCTTGGTGACCCAAACTTTCCCAGAACATCCAAAGTCACTTAAAATATCTCCAAAACCAATTTGGACCCTTCAATTGAACCCAATTTGACCAATGTAACTATTTTGTCCAAAACCCCTAAATTGTCTTTAAAAGCCAAATTTACCCAAATTCACCTCAAATGTCCATCAATTTAGCCCCAATTCCCTTAAATTTCAATCCTAAACTCAAATTAGTTTTTCATATGATCAATCCAAACCAAATTAAAGCCTAATTGACCCATTCTTTGAGATCAATTTTGATCCGAGTCAAAACCCCCAATTTTGACTATATGACTCAATCTCATCCAATTGAACCCCATTTCCCACTCAATTGCCTCAATTTGAATCCTAACTTTTTCATAACAATACTACACATCAAATTTGACCCTCAATTAGCCTTGTTCAAGCCTTAATTTCACCCAATTTCAACCCACATTCAAAATCACCAAATTTGCCCCAAATTGGCTATGTCCTCAAATTCCAAAACCCAAAAATTGACACCCAAAAAATTGACACCCAATTGATGTTAAAAACTCTTAATGAAATTCCTATATACCATTTTAAATCATCAATTTGGACCTAACCCAACCCTAGCCCAACCTAGACTCAAGTCTAACCCAACACCCCTAAATTGTCCAAAATCCCAAAATCCTTTAAATTGAGCTTCCAATTGAACTCAAAATTACTTCAATCCTTCACAAAAAACCTTACTTACAATCATATACACAATTTTTATCAATCAATTGAACTCAATGTCATGGCTACCTAACCCAAACCCAACTTCTAGTCACTTGACCAAATTTGAACCCCTGCACCCAAAATTGAGTTAGCCATACCTAAGTCACCATATTAATGTCTCCACAGCCACTAAGCTCCTCCTTTGGACCAGGATAAACCTTCCTAAATCCACCCGAGCAAGCTATGGACCAATGGGTCCCTAAATTAAGGGATTTATTCCCTTTTTTGAATCATAATCAAAATATCTTTCCCATCATTACTTGCCATTAGGGGTAAATTATGATTAAGCCTCCCCCTGGCTCACCTAACTTTCTGGTCACCTCCCTTGGCCTTGTAATACACCTAAAATATATAGTGTTTTTAGACACATTTTTATGCCTATTTTTTAGATATTGAGCTTTAATAGAAGGTATTTGTGTGTTTTAGAAGGTATTTGTGTGTTTTTAATAGAAGGTATTTGTGTGTTTTTCTTTTAGGTACAAAAAAAAAGGTGAAAAATGCTAAAATGAGTGAAAAAGGATCAAATTTGGAGCAAAAATATAAAAATTGTGCGAAAGTATTTTGGCCCCTAAGTGCCAAATTTGGCGCTTAAACGCGGGTGAAACAGAGAAGGTCGCACCTAAGCGTCAAAGGCAGTTATTTGGCGGTTTTCTTCATTTTGCCAACTTTTGAAGGGATATTTGAAGCACCTATAGGTTAAAGAGGGTGGTTATGACAACTAGAAACAAAATTATGATTAAGGGACTTGTGAAATGAGGCATCCTTTAGAGAATACATCAAATTGGGACACATGTTGAAGAGTTATGAAGGCACCTCTTGGAAATTTATAAAAGAAGGAAGTTGAGACTTTTGAAGTGTTCTTGAAAGTTTTGAAAAGTGTTGGAAAGGGGGAGTTTTGAGAGAAAATTTTAGAAAGATTTTCAAGCACCACAAATTTACTTTATCCTTTTTGTTTTTTGTTTTATTGTGAGACTTAAGAGTGTTGTAAAAGAGAAGAGATTGAAAAGAACTTCAAGAGTGTGTTGGAGAATTTGAGATAAGTTTTTATCTTTGTTATTAAACTACTTTTTATTTTAATCGAGACTTCTTGTTGGTTTGAAAATGATTTCTACTTTTAAACTAAAGCATGGTTTTATTTTCTTCATGGATTCTGAGTAGTTTTCTTTATCTTTCTCCTTAAAATAATAAGTAATTAAAGTGTTGGATGGAAGTTGTGAAGAGTATTGAACTTTAATGTTGGAAGAAGTTGTGATAATTTAAATCCATGTACTTCATTTACTTCTAAATTTGGCCTATCCATATGTTAAAATTTATTGTGAGAACATGTAAGAACTAGGCTGGTATTGTCTCAGTCAAC
>NW_018235990.1:182330-188006 GCF_001263595.1 Phalaenopsis equestris
AAAGTGACAGGTTAAAGCCCCCAACTTGGTTTATTGTTTTAGGTTCTGATACGAGAAGTTGAGGGAATCGAGAGAACTCTCGAGAGAACTCTAGAGTGAGAGCTGGTATCTTCCCTGCCTAGCCGATCTTTAAAACTATTCTAACTTTAAATTAGCCAATGTTTTTTATAGCATCTCTAGTAAGGGTAAAAAATATTATTGCTCCTATTTGACACAACACAATTTGCATACTTCCACAACAGAATTCCTATACTTATTACTGATTCATGATAAGGAGAAAGATGTTTTCATATTAAGTGCTTTTCTTTTACATAAACTGAAGTTATCTTTAGAAGTTTTACTGCTTTGTCAAAATATCAAAAATACCAAAAAGAATTGAATTTTACTCATTGAGAAAATATATATAGTTTAAGTAATTGTTTTTTTAAAATATAAACTTTGTGCATATTGCATATTTCCCTATGGCTTCAGTATTCAGGTCTTAATCAAAAAGTCATATATTACTTGAGAACGATATGTATACTTGCGTAGTATCTCAATATATATATATAAATTAAAAAGTTATAATTTTATTTTCTCTATGATCAAGTTTTTGGTTCTGTTGCAAAGTAAGATAACATAAGTGAAAAAGATCATTAATGTCATTGTTATATTATGCACATAAGCAGTAACAGGATCACCCTGCCGGTCGGCCTAGTGGCCGAAAAATCCTAAAATCGAGAGCCACCCTTCCTAATTTAAACCAAAAGAACTCATCCAAGCTGCCCAACTCTGATTGGCCCTTAGCACCTTGAAGCCCTCCACCTTAGCTCTACATTGCACCCAATTGGAAGCCATGACAGCCAGCCTAAGTTGTTTTACTTAAACCCCTCCTCCATGGCTTCAAATAAAGCAATCAAAATTTTCCTTAGGGAAGCACTGTTGAATTGCTCCCAGAGCTCCTCCAAGACTCCCTAACCCCATTGTAACCATCCTTTGGCCATTTCCCCTATCACTTGAGCTCAATTTTTTAGCTCAATACTAGGGCAAATTTCAGCCACCCTCAAAACTCCCCCAAATTCCAAATTGATTTGCTCTTGAGCTTCACCAGAGCAAGCAAGTCAAAATCCTACTTGGAGCTTTCACCAGAGGAAATAAATCCATCCAAGAGGTTCGCCAAACTCCACTAAAGTTTCCACAAGCACCCAATCAAGGCCTCACCTCTTGGGCAAAGGTATAGCTCACTAACCCTAATTTTGAGCTCGGTTTGGTCTTCTGTGAAGAGAACTTGCATTTCATAGCAATGTAACTATATAGATGTACTCTTCTTGAGTAGATGAAGGTGTAGGAACAAACCTGAAGTGATTTAGTTGAGTCTAGGTTGTTGAGATCTTAGGGGGGTTTAAAGTTGGACGGTTCACGAATTCTGGCTATCGGGGACGATGACAGAGAGCCGTCTGATCGAGCGTGTATTAAATGGATGGACGAGATCGAGTTGGACCAGCTATTGATGCATGAACAGTGGGCTGACTCAGATGGTGGTGCCCAACCAGAAGTGGACGCGTGCGTGGTTCGGAGCTGACGAGGATGACGCGGCGCGTGACTGGGATGAATAGAAAATTAGGATTTTTCTTAATTTAAAAATATAACATATCTTTAAAAATTCATAACTTTTCATAAAAAAATCCTTAAAGAAAAAAGAAAAATACCCTTGCTCAATGAACAGAAAAGAATGATGTGGACTAAATTTAAAAATTATTTTATTTTTTTGTGATTTTTAACGAATTAAATACCCTATGTGTTATTTCAATTCTCCATGACTAAATAATTCTCACCATTGCTTGAAATTTTAAGGGTTCATTCCTCATGACAGAGGCCATGTCTTCTGATTTTTCCAAGGTCAAAAGACACCTCTATGCTCCTAGCCTTAATTTTCAAGCTAAGGTGACCATTTTGGCTACTTTAATTATATAGATCAAAATATCATTTGAAAAATTATGGGAATCATTTTAGTAGATTTCTTATGGTTAGAGATGTCTAGGAAAAATATCATGATGCTTTGAATTATCCTGTAAATTTTGATATTTAATTAAATAAGAATATCTTGTGTTAATTTTTGTAAATTATAAACTTATAAAAAATCAACAAAATTAATCCCACATTATTCATAAAAATCATGTTTATTCACTATAAAAAAATTGAAAATTATTTTATTAAGTTCAAGTACTAAAATGGATTTTATGAGGAACCTTGTATGTTTGTACAAAAATAATTATAATAAATTAAAAACACTTGGGAAAATTATAAAAGTTGATTTTCTGAGTTCCTTGTGATCAAAGGCACTTAGGAAAAATAAAAAAAAAATTTTTTTTGAAAATACTTAATTTTTTAGTCTTATTTTGAATTTTAAAATAATTAAATATAATTAAAAATCTCAAAAATATTAAAACATTTCAAAATATTCCTAATTATCCTCTGATCAATTCAGACTCATTAAAATATTTTTCCTTATTTTCCTAAGTTAAAAATAAATTTTAAAAGGCTTAAAAGTAGATTTTCCTTATTCTCCCATTAAAATAATTATAATAATTTAATTCAAAAAATCATAAAATTACTTCTAATTATTTCTATGATCTAGGAAAACCACTAATAATTTTCTCATAAATAAAAACTTTATTCTGGAAAGTCAAATAACTCAATTTCGAAAGAATCCTATTTTCTAAGCTCAAATAAATAATTAAATCAAATTAAATTTTGAGAGGTCCACATATTCTCCTCTAGATATTGTAATTACCTAATGAATATGACACTTTAAACCCCTCAAAGTCATTTGAGTTGTGTTTAATGAGTTATGAGGTGAAGTACCCCATGAGCAAAATAGTCATTTTAGACTTTGGTGCCTTCATCAAAATTTAGGACTAACCAAGAGAGAATGGGTATATTTGATCTTAATAAAAATGTTTGGATGATTTAAATACAATGAGATTAAAAAGGGAGAAACCCACTCACCACCCATGCACAACAGCAGCAAAATCATAATCCTCCTAGTCTTCATGGATTAGAAGTCAATTAAGATCAAATGATTCTTAAGTGATGGGCTTAAATCGGAAGGATGATATTGTACTTTTCTTAAGCCCAAAGTTGAGGATGATGTGGAGGATGATGTGGATGATGTGATCATTCAATAAGGATACACATCACTTGAATCAAAATTTTGATAACCAACATTTCACTTATTATGATTGATAAAGGCTTAGTAGTGACTTAGGCTCGACGCTTAAACTCAATTGATTGGATTTAAAAGATAACACTATTTGTGGGTAACATCCTTAAACATTATAAGCCTGACCTTAATTGCGGACACCGCAATCTTAAATAACCTAGACTTTCCTTAGGGGCACCCATTCACATAACTCTTAAATAAAACATCAATTGATTAACTAAGTATCCTATTCTCGAGATAATTAAATTATCAGTTTTCACTGAGCAACGGGGTAGTCACACTTCAACCTTAGATGATTAATATATGATAATTCCAAAAATTAACTCAGAATATTTCAAGAGATCTTCAAAGTGATCTATGGTCATGCCCTGAGCACTTTGAAATTTCTTAGACATTCTGAAGAGCAAACAGGACTTGTCATACTTTTGTTCTAAAATCATCCACTAGGATCTTCTGAGACTCAATAAAATCATAACTTGGGGTTTGGTAGCTAAGCCTTTATCTACTCCTACAATTTAAATTCCTTGCAAAATCATATACATGTCTTGCAAGTACTGACCTTTCAAGTGGTGGAGCGAGAAGAATCGACAGGAATGCTTTTAATTATTGCATTTATCTTTATGTACTTCTTGTCTCGAGCTTGCATGTTAAATAATGATGTCACCTTGAATGAAAACCAAAACTACTAGGATATCTGTAAAACCAAAACAAAAACTAAAATCAATTAAGATAAAATTCCCCGTCACAACATTCAAATAATAAGACAATTCAAAATTTAATCACAAACATCACAAAACAACAATTGCAACAAAATTAAGACGTCTTTATCAGATATTATCAGATAATTGGGAATCCATTGGGAATCCCTCGGAGGAGGTAACCTACGATTGCTAACGAGACTTTCCATGGTCTAAATGAAAATACGAAATTCCTTAAGTTGAGTTTAGTGAATTCATCTAGACTAAGTGAATCCGATAGAAAATAGTGGTGGTGAAACGAGGGAGCCCTAAGATCATAATTCGTGTCGCTCTAATCAACTTTAACAAGCCCCATAACATTTAAAGAACCATAACCATAGGAACATCTGATTTGACATTATAACCTGACATATTAGAAAAATTAACTCATTGTGACGAGGAGCTTGGAGCTAGCATTGTGGGCAGCACGATCATTTCATCAGTAAGAGGATCTACAACAACATACCTTTCCTTAGAATTAAACAACAAGTCATAGGATTTCAAGGTTGTTTGTTTATGCAACATAAATCTTCAACTCATTTTTAGGCCTTTGTATAACTCTGTTATACAATATAAGCACTAACTAGTCTTAAGATTCTGAGGTTGTCGTTCGTCATGACCTAAATCATCACACCTTCTAGGTTATTTGTTTGATTGTTTCACACAGATGTAAGCCCTAACAAATAAAATCAACAAGATGAAACATTTAAATATTTCTTCTCTAAACTAAAACTAAATAATAGGATAGCCTGGGCAAATAATATAATAGTTTTGGAAGTCACCGAGGTTCTATTCCGGATCTATGACATCCTCTAGTTCTTCCTCCTTTGCATTTCACAAAATGTTCCAACTTGAGTCATTCCCCTTTCACTCCTCTTTGTTTGATCTCATTGAAAAACCCTATGCTTTTGACCTCTTTGAAAAAAATATTACTGATTTTTATAGAGAGTTTGCTTAGGTGACTTCGATTATCTAAGCTGTAATTAACTATAGTAGCTTGCCCTTATAGGAAGCTTTTCCGTAGCTTGCCCTTATAGGAAGTGCCCTTATAGGAAGCTTTTCCGAACCCATCTTAACATAATCCCTATTTAATTCTTTGTATTAAATAGGGTAACTTGTTAGCAAATAAAATGGTTTTACAAACCAAACCGATGTCATATATTTCTTAGTTTATTTGATCGAGTCTCATCCTCAAGTCTTTTGTTTATCCTTCAAGATAAATACAGGGTTTGAGGTATAATGCTCTTTTATTTAAATTTTCGAAGCGGGCAATGAAATTTTGATTCTGGTGGCCGACAACTTCCTACGGGCAACTCCACACCCAAAAAATAGTGCCGACATGATCCATATTCATGGCCAAGAATATCACACTCTAACTTTCACATAATACCGTATGAGACTTTGATTAACCCCTAAGTCATCCTATAGGCCCTAAATCCACTGTCAGCACTATTTTTGGTGTGGTGTTTGCCCGTAAGAAGCTGTCGGTCGTCGGAATCAAAATCTCGTTACCCGCTTCGGAAGGACGTTTTAAAAAATTTTAATTTTGAAAAAGATGAAGTTAAACTGACCCCATAATTTTCAAAGTTTAGATGAAAGAGCACTTTACCTCAAATCTTGTATTTATCCCGAAGGATGAACACAAGAATTGAGGGTGAGGCTCGATCAAATAAACTAAAGAAAGTTATGACATCTGTTTGGTCTGCGAAACCAATGTATTGGCCGACAAGTTCCCCT
>NW_018235990.1:188475-188875 GCF_001263595.1 Phalaenopsis equestris
CAGCACAAATAACCTTGAAGATGTGAGGATTTAAGTCGTGACAAACGACTACCTCGGAGTCCTAAGACGAGTTAGGGCTTAGATTGTACAACAGGATTGTACAAAGGCCTAAAAAATATGTTTGAGGGCTTATGTTGCACTAGGCAAACAACCTCGAATTCCTATGGCTTTGTTGTTTTAAAACTAAGGAAGGATGTTTTGTTGTAGATCCTCTTGCTGTTGAAGATGGCCGGGCTGCCCACCATGTAAGCTCCAAACTCCTCGTTCTAGCAGAGTTTAAGTTTTCTAGGTCATTTGGTTATAATGTCAGACCAGGTGACCCTATGGTTAAAGTTCTTTAAATTGTATTATTGGCATATTAAAGATGATTAAAGCGACAACGGTCAAGATCCCACGGTTC
>NW_018235991.1:0-366 GCF_001263595.1 Phalaenopsis equestris
AAGGAGCCTTCCCAAGGGTGACCTCAAGTTCTTCAGATCTTGTTCCAAACTTGATGGTAGTAGCAACGTTGGAGGCCTCGCGGCTTATGGGCAGATTGCAGGTGAATGTTAGCGTTGGGTGGGTCATTGCAGCAACTTTACAAAAGAAAGTGCTGGGGTTAGTTATATGGCCAAAGTGTTGTAGTTTTAGCGCAAACACTAAAACTAACAAAGGGAAGTCTAAAGACCAGGTTAATGAGAAAAATTTCAAAATTTTTAAAATTTATGTAGTATTAGTTCAATTAAAATATTTTAAGACCCAGTGCGGGAGAGGGACCCACTCTACACAACACCCAGTGGAACTAGTCCACCTACACACTTATTGGG
>NW_018235992.1:0-433 GCF_001263595.1 Phalaenopsis equestris
AACTGGAGACTTTCGATTCCAAACTAATGCTGCCTTCAGTGTTTCCAGGGGAACAGCCTGAATCACCAACTGTCGAACTGACTCTTAAGAAGGTCAGTTGTTTCAGGGAAGATTGTAATTTGTGTGACTGATGAATTTGACAATCATGAGAGGAGTGAGACTGTGAAAACTGCCGGTGGAGCAGCCATGATTATTATGAAACCACGAATGCCGATCCTCATCGTTTCCAGCTATTAGGAACAACAGCTTCCAATTAGGGGTGTAAATGAGCCCAACACGAGCGAGATTAGGCTCAGCTCGTGTTCGGCTTGTTTGTCTTTCGTGCTCAAAAAGTGTGTTTGTGTGTTTGACTCGTTTTCTTACTTAGCAGAATATGAGTTGTTCACGAAAAAATAATCTTTTGACAACCCTAATCACGTAGTCATAAGATGCT
>NW_018235993.1:0-710 GCF_001263595.1 Phalaenopsis equestris
ACAGATGTTGTGTTAGGACACCTTGCTGTAGATGTTTGTTAGACTAAGACTAGGATGTAGCTAATATTTTCATGACTTGGCTATTGTTCCTTGGTTTGCACCCTACCTGAGCATTTTTGTGTATTGTTGTGTTTACTGGGTTTGAGAATGTGCATTAGCATATTTAGGGGCAATCTCTTTGCAGAATGTCATGTCCACAAGGGAAGAGTTGTCATAACTTATGCTAACGCTTATTCTGCAGATGTTTAGTTATCTTCCCACCGGATATGACTTATTATACGATTGCATGCTATAACCCATGCTAACTCATTTTCTTACTAGTCGAATCTTTCATTTTGATTTTTCCAATTTACTGTTTAGGGTATGTAGGTAGTCTGTAGCAAAAATAAAATACAAGCACGGGTTCTAAGGCGCTTGATGCGTGGAACCATGTGAAGGAGACCAAAAGCATCTGCTCATATCCCATACCTTAATTGTGAATTTCATATTGATGTATAGAATTAGGAAGATGCATATATATGCAAAGCATAGCTGCCATTTTCTCTTTTCTGTGATATATCACCGACCAAACAACGCCCTACCTATTTATTTATTTATTCATTTGGCTTGATTTACTTTGCGTTGTGAGTTCATATTTTTGAATTCTTCTCATTATGATTTATCTAGAAATCATGTGTAATACAATTTAGACTCTTCAAGGATCTAAAAAT
>NW_018235994.1:0-358 GCF_001263595.1 Phalaenopsis equestris
ATCCCCATTTTGAGATCAACCCTTACATATTGATCTCTATTAAAAAAAAATCAAAACAACACACTTAACAACTATAAAACTCAATATCCAATCCTCAGTGAAAGTCCTCACTACCTGATCTTGATCAGACACATATTTGCAAAAAACTCCCCAGTGGAAACAAATAGCAGACACAAATTCACACTTCTTTCTAGGTCTGATGACTTAGAAATCTATATTGGTATTGTTGGTCTTGTCGGTCAACACCAATACGTGCGGTGTACTCGCCTAACACATCACACCTATTGGGGGTCCATTTGTTGACCTCACTTTTGGTTGAGGTCTAGAAACTTCTTTAGTAGCCTAGGTCTAGCCATAA
>NW_018235994.1:595-1371 GCF_001263595.1 Phalaenopsis equestris
TAAGACCAATACATAAGAACCCAAAATGGGGATTTCATTGATCCATGGTTCATTTAGAATGGATATCTATCCAATTCTACTTAAAATGCTCATCTTAGGTCTTTTGCCTCAAACACACCCCCAAATTACCTAAATGCCCTTGCGACCCTCCTTTAACCCAAACTCCCAAAAATTCTAAAATTCTCAGAAAATTTTAATAAATCTCAAATATTCCCAATTTTATTTCTTTCAACTACCACATGACCCAATTTGACCAATTTGACAATCTTTAACCAAAATTCCCAAATTGCCCTTTAAAGACCCAAATTTCTCCAAGTCCAACTCAAATGTCCACCAAGTTGATCTCAATTGACCCCAATTCCAATCCCAAACTCAAATTCACTTTTGATATGAAAAAACTAAACCAAATCCAAGCTGAATTGGTCCATGATTTGAGCCCAATTTTGATTTGGGTCAACGGTCGAAACCCCAATCTTGACCATGAGACTTAATCTCACTCAATTGAATCCATAGCCTAGCCAATTGGTCTCAATTAATATTGAAAAATCTTTACAACATTCTTACACATCAAGATTAACCATCAATTGGCCTTGATGAAGCCTCAAATTTATTTGATTTTGGCCTAAATCCAAAATTCCCAAAATTAGCCCTAATATTGGCTGACACCCCAAATCTCAACAATTGAATGCCTTAAACCTCAAATTGGCATCCAATTTTTATCAAAAATCCTTTGTGAGGTAATTTTGGACCAAACACAACAATCAATGTGAGCTTAG
>NW_018235995.1:0-799 GCF_001263595.1 Phalaenopsis equestris
CAGTTTATGTTCCAAAGCGCTGTCCGGCTTGATCTTCTCTGTCCATCTGATACACGCGTGATCAGACGGCTCCCCTTCATCATCCCCGATAGAGTGATCTCGTGACCGTCCACACTAACACCCTAAGATCTCAACCTAGACTCAACCAAATCACTTTGGGTTTGATCCTATCAACTCGTCTAAGTGAGATGAACTTATCCATATGGTAATCATGCAATTAATTTAAGCTTAATCAAATGGAGAGTCAAAATTGGCTCGGGAGAAGGAGAGGTTTTATACCTTTGCTCTGAGAAGTGAAGCTTCAATCAGAGGGTCTTGGCACGTTCGTTGTGGTCCAAGGAGTCTAGATATTAAGCCTATTATTGTGGTGTAAGGCTTAGGCATGAATTCAACCAAACTTGATTTCAGGTGTTGGTATAGAGCTATGGTGGAGGCTATTTTAGAGGGTAATTTGATAGGGCTTTGTCTTCTCTTGCTATTGTGAGCGTGTGGGTACAAGCAATTGAAGTTTGGTGGAGTTCTCAGTGATGTCTTGTTTCTGCCCTAATTTTCAAGCTCAAAATTAGGGTTAAACAAGGGGAATTAAGGAAGCGGAGGGTTAAGGCAGTGGAGTGATTGGAATGGGTTGTGGAGGTCTCAAGGAAGCTCTGTGAGTGATTTGGGAAGCTCTCTCTGAGAAAATTTTAGCACACCTCCCATGGCCGTGGAGGTGAGTTTTTATAACAATGGCCATGGGGTGGCTCTCAGGGCGGTGGCTCCCAGGACACAAGTTTGGGTACATTGTGGTGCTTAGGTGGAG
>NW_018235996.1:0-733 GCF_001263595.1 Phalaenopsis equestris
AACTTTATCTCCTTCAACAGGGGTTCCTTCTTCCATAACATACGACAATTGGATTCCCTCTTCTCCAATAGAAGTTGTATGTTAGGTAACATCAACAGAAGCTGAATGCTAGGTAACAAAATCATGAGGACTCCACCCACGTGGGGAGGCTGGCTGGGGATCATCTACTCCGATCTCTTCGCCTTTATTAGTTGGAATATTTTCAGATTTATCAAACTTATGTTGCAGCACCGACATTTGCCCCTGCAAACTCGACACTCCAACACTTGAAATTCAGTGAACCATTTCTCTTCGCCTTTAAGCAGCTCAATTATTGATTCCATGTTATTTATTATGGTATACAGTGGCTCGGGGGCGATGTCCTCTGAATCAACTGACCCCATATCAAATGATACAGGTGCCTCTTGTCTGCCTTGGACTTGCATCACAGAAATTGAACCAGGTAATCCTTCATCTGGATTGGATAATAGATTGAGCTCATCCTCTTTCAGATCCAAAAATTTATCATGAACCTGCGAGTAATTTCAAAAAGAAACGCTTTGATCATTAATAGTTTCAAAACAACATAATCATTTAATTGGAAATTAAAGATATATGTAACTTGCCTGATTCGGAGTCAGCATCTTAAAAGCTATATCAAGTTGGGATGAGCTCAAGCTTACAATTGTTGGCCACCTCAAGATTCGAGGTCTAACCTTAGGATTCGCAGAAGTAATCAAAGAAGTGTGCTCAT
>NW_018235997.1:0-1262 GCF_001263595.1 Phalaenopsis equestris
ATATATATTATTCTAAAGTATATTTCAAAATTATATATATTCTATTTTGTTCAATTACCATACCATTCCAACGATATGATAAATACATAATTATTAATATAATTTTTTCACTAATTAATAACCATAATTTTTTACTTCTAAACAAAGATTTTATATCTATTAAATTTCTTTAGATATTTATACTTATTTTAACAATTAAGCACATTTAATAAACTTATTTAAATAAAACTTTCATTAGTATCATTTATATTTATATTTAATACTCACGTGGATTTATAAAGACATCATTTAAGGATAACTATGTTAGACATGCTTTAAATGATGTTGAGATTTCCAAATAAAAATTAGTCCGTGGTCAACAGAATGGCTAAAAAATAATTCTAAATTTAATTTAAAATCAGCTAAGTAGTCTAATTTTATTTTCAGGTCTCGATTATTCAACTAAAAAACCTTCATTGCCTTTGCACATGGACTTTAATATTCATGTGGGGTCTTTAAGTAAAATTATTGATAACAATAAACTTTTACCCCGTAGCTTCGTTCAGCTCCAGCTAGTAAAAAAGGTATTGCATTGAATGTCGCGTTAAATGCAATGGTGATTTTCTTAGCACAATGTTTCAGTGTTTAGTTGATATGGACACCTTAAAAAAAAAAACTGTACATTATAATTATCATTTACGAATAAATTTGTAAGGGAAAAATGTCCGTGAACATTTTTTCGTTTAAATAAGCATTCCATTTCATTTGGTGCCAACAAAATTGATGGTTTGAATTATATAATTAATATATTTGTATTGTAAATCAAAAAGATATTTGCATGGATCTTAAAGCGATTTAACCATCCAGAAGAGAACAGTATGACGGAAGCTGGCCTATCGTAAGGAGATTGTGGGTCGTCTAATTGAACTCGTGAAGTCCAACCAATAAGACCAAAACTGACCAAGCCACCAAGCAAAAATGGAGTTGACCGAATGATCCAAGCATTAATCATCAAACCAATAGCAAGACGAAAGAACATTCGATCCAGCCTCTACAAAAAAGTTGATCCGATGTGATAGTCTAACTCTCAGTAGAGTCGATAAAAAAAAAAGGATCCAGTTCCATGAGAGTACCATTCTATGGAGACAACAAAGCACATCACTAGGGACCAAAGATAGTCAACCAAGATGGATCAACTGATAGAGCTAACCCCATTGACGCAAAGCCAACTAAACTCAGTGGACTGAATCGCGAGGTTGTCAAACGACGAGCCACCTTTATAT
>NW_018235998.1:0-423 GCF_001263595.1 Phalaenopsis equestris
AGAGGAAGACTAAGAGAGAGATAGATGGAGGGAAGAAGAGAGGAAAAGAGAAAGAGAGAGAGAGAAGGGGAGAGAGAGAGTTAGAGAACAAAGAGAAATTGAGAGAGAATATGAAAGGTAAAGAGAAAGGAAGATAAGAGAAAATGTATGAAAGAAGGTAGAGGAGTAGAGAAGGGCGAGGGAAATAGAGAGAGAGGAAAGCATATAGAGAGGAGGAGAAAAAGGGACGTAAAGAGGGAGCATTTGAGGGCTGTAATGAGGTGTAGATTGAGAATAGATAGAGATTGCGAGAGAGTACGAGAAAGAGAGAGATAGGGAGAGAGAGACAAAGCGAATGACAAAGAGTGAGAGAGAAAGAAGATAGAGTGAGAGAGTCAAGGTAAAGAGTGAGAGAAAGTGAGATAAAGATATAAAGGAATTGAA
>NW_018235999.1:0-2354 GCF_001263595.1 Phalaenopsis equestris
CTAATGTAGGGTCCTTTTTTGTAAATAGACGAAGATTAGGGATTTATTTGTAATAAAAGGATATTTTTTTACTTGTAAGGCTCTTTGTAAGCTCGTCATCAATGAAATAAAAGGAGATTTTTTTAGCAAATACTTACAATTTGGTATCAGTTTTCAGGTCGCGGACGGGAAATAAGAGAAAGTTTCAGCTTCTCTTTGTTGTGTGAAGGACGGAACAGACCGGCTTCACGGGAACATAAACTAGCAAAGGCTTTGTATTGGGCATACAAGGCGGAGAAGAGTTAAACTGACGATGTCAGAAGACAGAGATGGTGCGAGAGGTAAAGAATTCGAGCTTCTAAGAAAGCTTGAACCTAAAATTATAAAGGTCTTGGTCAGGCTCAAACAAGGAGTTAGTGTCTCGACGGGAGCAACTACCCTCCAACTCAGTCGAGTGGACTTTCAAAACTGCGTGCCATTTTGGTTGTCTAGAGCTCAGGTAGGACAGGTGCTCAGAGGGAGACTCACAGATGCTACAACTGCAGAGAAGTGAGAAACCTGAGCAAAACTTGTTCAAATATACCCAAGAAGAGAGAGATGGGTTGTTGTGGGCAGTCTAGAGGCCATGGTCGTAATCTTGGGGGCCAAAGAGGTAAAAGAAGAGACTACCGGGCAAGTCTAATGATAACGGAGAACAAGGGAGAGATGGGGGTGATCTTTACAGCTAATGATGACAAGTTACTGGAAATGTTAAAGAGGAAGCAAAGAGTGGCATGTGATGTCATTGAGGATGCATCCACCTTTTTGTCATCCAAGAGTAACACTACTACTTATGCTCACTTTGTCAAAAATACTCGTAATATACATGCTCTTGCCTCTATATCCACCACAAGATCAACAGAATGGATGGTAGATTATGGTGCATCTCGGCATGTGACAAGAAATGCTAGGGAGCTCCCTTCCTATACTGATCTAACAATTCCAGATAGTATTCAGACAGTTGATGGGACAACACAGCCCGTGATTGGTAAGGGTATAGTAAGTGTAATGATTCTATAATTTTCTCCAATATTTTGCATGTTTCTTCATTTCCAATGAATCTTTTATCTATTAGTGTCATTATTCTCCAGTTAAAATGTCTTGTTTCTTTTGATATTCTCAGTGACCTTTCAAGAGAAAGAAACGGGACTGAAACTTGATACTGGAACGTGACATAGAGGACTTTGGTACTTGGAGCAGAAGGGGATGAACTCAGCTTTAGCTTCCATGGTGGAAAGTATTGCAATAGGAGAATCTGCGAGGAATGTCAAGGATGTGTTAATGCTACATCACAAACGAATGGGACATTCTAGTCGTAGTTTACTGAGTTAGTTGAATCCATCTATGTATGAAAAGACAAATAAGAAGAAACTGATGTGTGATGCTTGAGAGTTTGGGAAGCTCAAGAGGAGTTCTTATGTCAATTATGGGAAGAGGAGTTCTGGTGTGTTTGATTTGATACTTTCTGATGTATGGGGACCTTGTTCTGCTAGTTTTATGAATGTTTATCGTTATTTAATTACGTTTATTGATTGTGTTTCTCATATTACCTGGATATATTTGATGAGGCGGAAGAGTGAGGTGGTTGCTTGCTTTAAAAATTTTCATAAGACAATCTAGACTCAATATGGTGCAGTTGTAAATGTATTGAGTATGATAATGGGACAAAATATATCAACAAAATATTTGGGTACTACATGTCTGCTCAAGAGAAACAACACCAAACTACATGCTTATACACCCCAGCATAGAATAGAGTAGTTGAGAAGAAGAATCGACATCTTCTAAAGGTAGCTCGGAGCATGATGATGACAATAAATATCCTACGGCAGTTATGGGAACAAGCAATGTTGACATGATCAACAGGATGCCCTTAAGAATGTTGGAGTGGAAGTCTTATTGTCAGATGTTGAAATGAGACAATAATGGAATCCTTCCATTAAAAATATTTGGATGTACATGCTTTGTGAAAGACAACATACCATCTATAGAGAAGTTAGATCCCAGAGCTGTGAAATGTGGGTTCGTGGGTTATTATGCTGCTGGCAAGGGTTATGTCTGACGGAGCTCGATTGAGAAAAAAAATTTTATGAGTATGGATCTGTCATTCAGAGAATTTGAACTATATTATACTCTGGAGGTGAATTCACCCTTCGGTGACTCAACAAGCGCTAGAGATATGAGGCAAGAGAGAGTAGGTAGTAGTGGTCATGGAGTGGTACAAGTGGGATCAATTTTATGCCCTGTGATGTGGGATGAATCAACTGAGAAAACAAAAATCGAGATTGGACCCAAAAAGTGGTGGGATTCAGGCTGAAGGTGAGTTAAGGGTGTAT
>NW_018236000.1:0-1544 GCF_001263595.1 Phalaenopsis equestris
TTTAACGACCTCATTCATAACCAAGTGGAATGCTAGGTGGATGATTTGGACTTCAAAAGAGAACAAAAAATAAACCATTTGAATGATTTTAGGATCGTGTTTGAACGATTACGTCAATATAATCTCAAGATGAATCTTTTAAAGTACACCTTCGGTGTCACCTACGGGAAGTTTCTAGGATTCGTTGTTCGTCATTGGGGAAACAAGATCGGCCCGGATAATATTAAAGCTACCTTAAAAATGCCTCCTCTTAAAACCTTGAAACAACTAAGCTTCTTCTAATGAAAGTTCACATATCTAGGACGCTTTATTTCTAATCTCTCAGGTAGGTGTCAGCCCATCTCGATATTAATTAAAAAGGACACCAAATTCATTTAGGAAGAGAAATGTCAACGGACCTTCGAGGATACCTCCTGTTTCCTCCTGTTTTAGCAACCACTATCTCAAGAAAACCTTTGATACTTTATACTGCAACATTAGACGAGGGTAAAGAAAATGTGCTCTACTACTTGAGTCGTAGTCTATATCGATGGAGTAAAGTATCTGCCTATTGAGAAGCAATATCTAGCTTTAGTTTTTGCTGCCCAAAAGCTAAGGCATAACATGTTTTCTCATAAATTTACCCTTATTTTGAAAGATAATCCATTGCAATATTTAATGACTCGGCGAACACTTTCTGAACATTTAGCAAGGTGGTCAATGATTTTATTACAATTTGATATAACTTTTGTTCTCCTCCGCACTATCAAGGGAAAAATTCTAGTAAATTTTCTCGTGGCGCACCAACTTCCAACTGGGTCCTCACTCAATGATGAATTACCAGATGAACAGATATTGCAAATATAACCATCTAGTGCTAGACATTAGAAAATGTACTTCGATGGGGCTTCTTCAGCCAGAAAAGACAAAGGATCATAAATGGTTATACTAGGCAAAGCAAAAATTGGTTTTATTTTCATCAAGCCAGATAACGGTATGTTGAGATTATTATATCATTAACAAAGTCGTGTACAAATAATGAAGCAGAATATGAAGCATTGATCAACGAGTTGGAATTAAGAATCTCAATGGACATAACAGATATGCCATCTATGGAGACTCACAACTCGTCATCTAATAAGTTGCCAGACAATATAAGATTTTGAAGCCAAGGCTAGCAGAATACTGATACACCTAAAATAAATAGTATTTTTAAACATATTTTTATACCTATTTTTGAGATATTACGCTTTAATAGAAGGTATTTTTGTATTTTTCTTACAGATACAAGTAAAAATGAAAAAAAAATGCTTAAAGGAGTGAAAAATGATCAAATTTGGACCAAAAAAGTGAAAAATTTTGCGAAAGAGTTTTGGCGCATAAGCGCCAAATCCGGTGCTTAAGCGCCGGTTAAATAGAGAAGGCCGCGCCGAGACCCCGTACTTAAGCACTAGTGGCAGTTATTAGACGAGTAAAAACACTTATTACTATATTCAAAAAGTTTTTTGAGGCACCCATTGGCTTAATCCTGGTTATAACCACCATGGATGAAAATTATCATGAAA
>NW_018236000.1:4578-7614 GCF_001263595.1 Phalaenopsis equestris
GACAACAATACATATACTTGCGTAGTATCCCAATATATATATATATATATATATATATTAAAAAATTAAATTCTTATTTTTCTTCAGAATCAAGTTTTTTGCTTTGTTGCAAAATAAGGAAATATAAGTGAAAAATATCTTCAGAACTATTGTTATACTAAGCTTAAGCATTGAGTATCCAGGGATCAAATACCACTAGTACACAATGAAGCTACTTAAACAGATCCTCAGTGTGACTCTCTACCGAATTCCTCGGGGAGATAACTCCCATGCCGATGCTCTAGGAAAGCTTGCCAAGGAACTGATATGTCCTCCAGAATATTACATTGCCATTACAGAACAAGGACAAGGAGTTTTGTCTCAGATCGACCTGGATAACTTACTCAAACTTGAAAAAAGAGAAGGAATGATTATTGTAGTTGCTGACATCAACGAAGATTGATGTATGTCATTAATACAATATTTTCCAACTAGAAAGCTGCTTGAAGATAAGTCTGAGGCATACCACATCACAAAAAGAGGTATGTCATATGCTCTAGTGGTTGATGTCCTCTATATAAGATCGTTTGATCAGATGAGGCTGAGATGTCTGAGAAGAGCAGAAGCGCAAAATATTGTCAAGGAAGTACATGATGGATTGTGCGGTGCTCACCAGTCAAGGCCGAGAATGAAAATGAAGAATAAGAGACTCAAATATTATTGGCAAACAATGATATTCGATTGCATGGATACAGCTAGAAGGTGTCACCTTTGCCAAGTGCATGGGGTGGCCTTACACCAACCTCCAAATGTGCTACATCCAACTGTTGCCTTGTGGCCGTTCGAGTGTTGGAGCATAGACATAATAGGTCCGATAGACTCTCCATCCTCTAAGGGACACAAATTTATTCTTGTCACTATAGATTATTTCTCCAAGTGGGTCGAAGCAGTGCCATTACGAGAGGTTACAACACAACATGTTATGCAACTTTTCATTAGCCAAATCGTCTACGGTTTCGATGTACCACACAGAGTGATTTCTGATAATGGAATAAACTTTAAGAGTACAAAGGTCATAAAATTCATTAAAATACATAGGATAAAATAGAGATACTCTACAATTTACTATCCCAGGGCAAACAGACTGGTTTAAGCCTTTAATAACATGCTCATGCAAATATTTAAGTAGACATTGGATGAAAATAAAAGAGATTGACATAATAAACTATTAGAAGCTTTGTCATCTTATCAGAAAATGTTCAAAACTCACACTCAATGTACACCTTACGCAGTTGTGTATGGGTGTGAGGCCGTACTACCGCTAGAGGTTTAGACACCGTCCCCTGAGCAGACACCGTCCCTCTGAGTTGCCATTGCCAACCAAATTACAACCGAAGAAAGTTGAAAACCCAAACTTGAATAATTGGAAAGTCTCAAAGGAAAATGACTAGAAGCACAACAACATTTAGAACTTTACCAAGCAAAGAAGGTGCATACTCATGAAAAATTGGTCCACTAAAGGGCGTTCAAAGTTGGTGACCTTGTTCTCATTTTCAAAGGACTTATCCTTGATCATCGCATAATAGGGGGAAAATTTTAACCAACTTGGGAGAGACCATCTGTCATATAAGAAGTTTACTTGGGAGGAACTTACGAGTTAGTGGATTTATGAGGAGAATGACCTATGTTATCGGTCAATGACCACTACTTGAAGATATATTACCCGACGTGACGCTGCTTGAAACCTTCTTTTTGAAATTTTGATTGTTCTGGGGTTATTTATTTGGCCAAGTGTGTGTGACTGGGTCCAAAATTTTGTAAGAAAATTAACCTCAATAAAATGAAAATTTTTGAATTTGTTCACTTTAATTTTCTCCTTTTATCTCTAATTTTGAAATTCCATTAAATTAAAATAAATTAAATAAAAAAATTACACCTGTACAAATTAAATATTATGTTTAATGAATACATTATTTTTTGTTCTTGTTCGTGATAAATTTCAGCGCACTAATGTTTTTCTATCTTTGTCTTCTACAGAAAAATGACGGGACAAAAACTAATTTTCACCTTTAGAGAAGGCTTAAATCTCACACTAAACAAGGAAAGGGCAGGTCAGGGTGGCATCATAGATTTTGACTTAGACTTCAGTCAGGTCAATGTAAACAATGAGGATCCTTTGATGAACATAGTCAGCCACCAAGAAAAGGAAGGGTTACCATCACGGTTGAGGATTTGTACAAAAGAAGACTCCTCATCGAAGAGGAAGAAAGGGATAACACAACAAAATCTGATGGAGGGGACCAACCGTTTGCCGTCCATGTTAACTGTGCCAATAGGTGATCTAATCAGTGTTGATGAGGAAAGGGTTCCAGATGCACCATTAAGAAGAAATCAATGCCGAAATGCTAATCGCCGCAAGCATTGAGCTTTTCTAAGTGCAAAAAAGAGACACCTGAAAGAGGCTATGGAAAATTTTATGATCCTTGCATGAGAGAGACTTCTACTAGTCCACCTACTACAGAGGACGAGTCCAAGTTTCCTGCAAAGCAGATACTACCAGCAGTACTAGATGAACCTTACAGGGGTTACCTGATGTGCAACTTTGAGGTTTCTACACAAGCATGAACTAGAGGAGTGTTCATGGAATACCCAACATGCAAAGTTCTTCATTTAGACTATTACATATCTTTTGAGGAATTTATAGCCTCTGACATAGGACCTTAGAAGACAATTTACCTGGATATTGAGCTGTATATTTGATACACCTAAAATATATAGTGTTTTTAGGTGCATTTTTATACCTAATTTTGAGATAGTGCGCTTTAATGGAAGGTATTGGTGTGTTTTTCTTTCAGGTACAAGTAAAAAGGTGAAACATGCTAAACAGAGTGAAAAAGGATCAAATTTGGAGTAAAGAGGTGAAAATTGTGCCAAAGTGTTTTGGCGCCTAAGCGCCAGATCCGACACTTAAGCGCTAGAGAAGGTCGGACCTAAGAACCAAAGGCCCCGCGCTTAAGCGCCAGAGGCAGTTATTTTGGGGTGTTTTTTTTTTTTTTC
>NW_018236000.1:8130-18535 GCF_001263595.1 Phalaenopsis equestris
CTATCCAGATGTTAAAATTTATTGTGAGAACATGTAAAAATCGGGCTGGTATTGTCTCAGTCAACAATTGAAAAGAATCATATGAGGTTGTATGAATAAGAATGTAATTCATATGATTTAGTGCAAATAAATAGAGAAATAATCATTGAAGGGTGTAGAGTTAGAGGACTTTAAACTGATAGGTTAAAGCCCCCAACTTGGTTTATTATTTTAGGTTCTGATACGAGATGTTAGCCCCCAGGTGAAGGGAATCGAGGGAACTCTAGAAAGAGAGCTAGTATCTTCCCTGCCTAGCTGGTCTTCAGAACTATTCAAATTTTAAATTAGCCAAAGTTCTTTATAGCATATCTAGTAAGAGTAAAGAACTAATAAGCGTAAAGATTATAATTGCTCCTATTTGGCACAACACAATTTGCATACTTCCAGAATAGAAATCCTATGCTTATTACTGATTCATAATAAGGAGAAAGATTTTTTCAAGTTCAGTGCTTTTCTTTTACATAAACTCAAGTTATCTTTTTAAATTATTGTTGTTTTGTCAAAATATCAAAAATACCAAAAATATTTGAATTTTAATTACTTCGAGTACATCTCTAGTTTAAGTAATTATCTTTTTAAAATAGAAAGTTTGTTGTTCAATAGAGCATATTACATAATTTCTATATGGGTTCGATATTCAGGTCTTAATCAAAAAGTCCTATTTTACTTGATAACGATATGTATACTTGCGTAGTATCCCAATATATATATATAAATTGAAAAGTTAAATTCTTATTTTCTTCAGAATCAATTTTTTACTCTATTGCAAAGTAAGGAATTATAAGTGAAAATATAATCAGAGACATTGTTATATTGTTGCATATAAACAGTCAGGATCAAGTTTTTGACACCGTTGATGGGGACATTAATTAATTTAAAAGTAAATTTCTACTTTTATAAAGTCTTATTTAAACTTTAATATCTATTATATTTTTTTGTGTTTTATTTTTTTTTATGTTAGTGTATGCGTAGTTCTGGTTTTGAAAAACTAGTACCCTACAATTCTGAATTAGAAAATACTATTAAAAAAATCAAAAAAATCAAAAAATTAAAAATCTTAAAAAATCTAAAAAGTGATAGAAATAGCAAACCAAAATAATCAAAATGCTAAAATTCATTAAGAATTTAGAATTTTACGAGATTATGTCAACCGTTGAGATTATGCTAACCCTGCTGTAGATGAACTTCATTGTAGTATTGAAAACCAACTATAGTAGCTAATTCATTTGACTTTAAACTTGATATTATCCAAATGGTATCAAATAATCAGTTTGGGGGATCACCAATAAAAGATCAAAATTTACATATTGCCAATTTTCTAGAATTGTGCGCTACATTTAAATATGATGGTTTATCCGATGATGCCATAAGACTTATGTTATTTCCTTTCTCACTGAGGGATAAAGCTAAGATGTGGTTGAATTTGTTAGCACCTGGATCTATCAGAACTTGGGGTGATTTAGTGCAAAGATTCCTTGCTAAATATTTTCCACCATCAAAAACTGCGGAGCTTAGAAATGATATTACATCTTTTAATTAGTTTGAAGGGGAATCTATTTATGAAGCATGAGAACGATTTAATGAACTCTTAAGAAAGTGTCCACACCATGCTATACCAGATTGGTTAATCATTTGAACTTTTTATAATGGATAAGTTGGATCTCATAGATCTATTATCAATGTCGCTGATGGTTGTTCATTGAAGTCAAAATCATTTCATGAAGCTTATGCTTTAATTGAAGAAATAACTCGCAATAATTTTCAATGGCCTTCTGAGAAGGGTGAATCCAAAGAAAGTAACCAATATTCATGAATCTGATGCATTTATTATGTTAGCAAATCAAGTTGCTGCAATTTGAAGAAAGTTAAACCAATTTGGAATGAATTTTTCTCAACCAATTTCTTTGATTGAAGAGAATTCATTAGGCCAAACGATAGATTCTCAAACATCATTAGAAACTTTGAATGCCATAATTAACAAGCAGAATAATCTATAGTCAAATTATTATTACCCAGGTTGGAAGAACCATCCCAACTTTAACTAGAATAACACTACGGTTGGGAATAATCAGCAATGGGGAAAAAATCAAAGAAACCCATTGGGAAACTAGAACAATCAAGGGACTAATAATTATAGATCTACTTATCCTCTAGGTTTCAACAGTAATAGACAATTTAAAGAGAAGAAGTTGTCCATAGAAGAAGTGGTGTTATAAATGGGTAATCAGTTACAAAGTCAACGAGCTACAATTAGAAATATTGAGAATCAACTTGGAAAATTTGCAAATTCATTAAGTACTAGATCCCAATGAACGCTTTCTAGTAATACTGAAATAAATCCGAAAGACCAGAATAAAGAGCAAGTAAAAACAGTTCAACTTGGAAGCGAAAGAGAGTTGGAAGGTAGGATTAAAAAAGAAACAGAAGTAGAGAGAGAAGAAATTGAAGAATCAAAAGTGAACACTCCAAAAGATTTTGAAAGACCTATATCTCCACTTACAGTTAACTTAGAAAAACCACCACCTCGATGTCCTCAGAAACTTTTTCAACAGGTGTTGGATAAGCAATTTTCACAATTTATGGAAATTTTTAAGAAGCTTACCATTAATATGCCATTTGCTGAAGCCTTAGAACAAATGCCAAGCTATGTAAAGTTTATAAAGGATATTCTCAACTGAAAAAGAAAGTTTAAAGATAATGCAACTGTTGCACTTAGTGAGGAGTGCAGTGTTATATTTCAGTAGTGCTATATTTCAAAAGAAGCTTCCTGAAAAGCTTAAAAATCCTGGTAGTTTTACAATTCCTTTTGCTCTTGGCGAATTGCAATAAGAGACAGATCTTATGTGAAATCTTTATGTGATTTAAGTGCAAGCATTAACCTTATGCCATTATCAATATTTAAAAGATTGGGATTAGGAGAGATAACACCTACTACTGTAACTCTGCAGTTAGCAGATCACTCAATAACTGACTCCAAAAGAGTTATAAAAGATGTCCTAGTGAAGGTGAATCAATTTATCTTTCCTAATGATTTCATTGTGCTAGATATGGAGGAAGATAAAGAGATACCTATCATTTTCGGGAGAGCTTTCCTAGCCGTGGGAAGAGCAATGATAGATGTGTAGAAATGTGAATTAACAATGCACGTCAATGATCAAACTATTACTTTTAACATTTCAAGATCAATGAAGTATCCTGCAAAAGGTAAAGATGATGAATGTTATAAGATATCTAAGGGAATGCCCTTTTAAAACTACTTATGAAGAAAAATATAAAGAACAAGATTTGCAACACAAGCAAGAAGAGAAATTAGATCAATGTGAAGATCTTTTTAAGGAAGATTCAAGCTATGTTCGAGTAAGTTTTGAAATTCTGGACACGATAGACAAAGGCAAATCATTTTGTCCAACAATTGAAAAACCTCAAGAACTTGAGTTTAAGTTACTTTCTAACCATTTAAAATATACCTTTTTAGGAGATTCCTCTTCTTTATCAGTTATAATTTCCTCAAAGTTAATGATGGAAGAAGAAGAAAGATTGATAAAAAAATTAAAAAATTTTAAGAAAGCCTTTGGATGGATAATAGCTGACATTAAAGGAATCAGTCATTCACTTTGTATGCATAGAACTCATATGAAAGAGAACTGCAAACCCATGGCAGATCCTCAAAGGAGATTGAATTCTATTATGAAAGAAGTTATTAAGAAAGAAATTTTAAAGTGGTTAGATGCTTGTATTATCTACTCTATTTCAGTTAGTGCATGGGTTAGTCCAGTTCACTGTGTTCCTAAGAAAGGAGGAGTGACTGTGAATGTGAATTAACATAGTAAGTTAATACCCACTAGACAAGTTACAGGGCGGCGAATATCCATTGATTATAGAAAGTTAAATCTTGCCACTACAAAAGATTATTTTCCATTACCCTTTTTAGATCAAATGCTGGGTAGACTAGCTGGGCATAAATACTTTTATTTTTTTAATGGATATACTAGTTATCACCAAATACAAATAACTCCTGAGGATTAAGAGAAAACATATTTTACTAGTTCTTATGGTACTTTTGCTTTTAGAAGAATGCCCTTTAGTTTATGTAATGCCCCTGCTACATTTCAAAGATGTATGATTATAATTTTTAGTGATTTAATTGAAAATGGATTGAGGTATTTATGGATGATTTTTTTAGTTTTTGGAACTTCATTTGATTCATGTTTAGAACATTTATCAAAATTTGTTAAGCGCTGTGAAGAAAAAAATTTAGTCCTTAATTGGGAAAAATGCCAATTTATGGTAACAGGAGGAATTGTATTAGGACATCAAATATCCGAAAATGATATGGAAGTAGATCATGCTAAAGTACAAGTGATCATTAATTTACGTTATCCAATGAATGTAAGAGAAATTAGGAGTTTTTTAGGAGATGCTGGATTCTACAAGAGCTATATAAAAGACTTTTCAAAGGTTCTTAATCTTTTATGCCATTTACTGGAGAAAGATGCAATTTTCAACTTTGATCAAAAAGCTTTTAAGTTATTAAAAGAAAAATTAGTCACTTCACCAATTATAGTTTCACCAGATTGGGGAAAACCTTTTGAATTTTTGTGTGATGCTATTGATCATGCTATTGGAGCTGTTTTAGGACAAAGATATGATAAAATTTTTAAAGTAATTTACTATGCTAGTAAAACTCTTAATGAAACTCAAATTAACTATACAATCACTGAAAAAGAGTTATTAACAATAGAATATGCCTTTGATAAATTTTGATTATATTTAATTGGAACTCAATGTGTAGTACATACAGATCATTCTGTTATTAAGTACATAATGAAAAAGAAGGATGCTAAACTTAGACTTATAAGATGGATTCTTTTTTTGCAAGAATTTGATTTTGAAATAGTAGATCGAATAGGGAATTGAAAATCCAATAGCTGATCATTTTTCTAGGCTTGAATTAGAAAAACCACTCTGTTTTGAAAAAGAAATTAATGAACATTTTTGAGATGAAAAATTGTTCAATATTAATGAGTGGCGTGTTCGATGGTATGCCGACATTGTAAACTTTCTTGTTTGTGATATTATACCCTATGGAATGACATACCAACAGAAGAGGAAATTTATGTCTGAAGCTAAGACTTGTTTTTGGATGACCCATTTTTATATAAATAAGAAAAAAAATTGATTATTCGAAGATGTGTACCATTAGAAGAAACTTATGAAATTATCAAAAAATGTCATAATTATGATTTTGGGGGACATTTTGGTGTTGATAAAATAATATACAAAATTTTATAATGTGGATTCTATTGGCCTACGATTTTTAGAGCAGTTAATGAATGTATCAAAAAGTTGTGATAGATGTTAACGACTAGGCAAGATTTCTAGAAGAAATAAGATGCCCCTCAATTATATGCTAGAAGTTGAAATATTTGATGTTTGGGGATTATATTTCATGGGACCATGTGGACTATGTATACAAATGGATAGAAGCTATTACTTTACATAGATGTGATGCTCAAAGTGTTGCAAAATTTTTGAAAACAAACATATTTTGTAGATTTGGGATGCCGAGAGTTATCATAACTGATGGGGAAAATCATTTTATAAATGCCATAATGGAGAAGTTATTAAAGAAATATCTTATAAATCATAAAATTGCTACTGCTTATCATCCTCAAACAAGTGGTTTGACTGAATTATCCAATCAAAAAATTAAAAGAATTATGGAAAAATCTGTGAATCCAATAAAAATGGATTGGTTAGTCAAACTTGACTATGCTTTATAGGCTTCAAGACTGCATGTAGAACCCTTATAGGAATGTCCCCATATAAGCTAATATTTGGGAAAGCTTGTGAGTTACCAGTAGAACTTGAGCATAAAGCATTTTAGGTGATCGAAGAGTTCAATTATAACTTGAAAGATGCTGGTGAGAAAAGATTGTTGCAATTAAATAAGCTTGAAAAGATAAGGAATGAATCTTATGAATGTGATAAGATTTACAAAGAAAAGATAAAAAAGTGGCATGATTGTGCTAAGATTTACAAAGAAAAGATAAAAAAGTGGCATGATCAAAGGATTCTTTCTAACAATTTTCAGCCATAGCAACAAATTTTGCTATATAATGCAAGGTTAAAATTAGTTTCATGTAAACTTAAGTCCAGGTGGATGCGTCCATTTGTTGTGATAAAAGTTTGTCCTTATGGAGCTGTGCATTTTAAAAATCCTAAGACTGATAAAGTGTTTAAAGTGAATGGTCATAGACTGAAACTTTATTTTGTAGCGGGCAGCATAAATTTAACGATCGAATGATGTTGGGTCAACTAAAATAAGCAGTTTTTACATTGGGTCTTTACATCGGGCTGATGACGTAAAACCAAGCGCTTCGTTGGAGGAAACCCATAGTTATCATGTGTTTTTGATTTGATTGTTGTTTGTGTATGATTAAGAAAATTGGGGTATTATTTTTGAGACTATTATGTATTAGTATTGATTTTAAGACTTTATTTAGTAACCTAGACATGTTAGAATGAGAATTTGGATGTTAAGTTGACTGGTGAAAAAATGTGCACTCGTGCACTAGCGCTTAAGAGTTAATATTCGATGCTTAAGCGCGGGAGTTAAAGAATATACGTGAAATTTTAATTATAGAAGATTTAACCGCCAATTGGTTTGTAAAAATGTGCCAAGGCAGTTCTAAGACGTACTAGAAGTTATTAGAGAGATTTAGGCCTATAAATAAGAAGGGTTTTGTGAAGGAATTTCACCCCAGATCCTTTTCAACTTTAAAGTCTATAAGAGGGAGATATTTTGATAAGATGTCTTCATGGGAGATTGATTTGAAGAAGAAAAAGACCATGAGGAAAAGATTAATTAGTCAAAGTGCATAAGAGATGTATAATAGTTTCTTAGCCATTAGTATCGAATGAATATCAGAAAAGATCAACAAAATTGAGACTAACATGGCTTTACTTGAGACCAAGGTAATTGAGATTCATGCACATCTTGAGCACATTGGATGGCAAGTGAAAATGTAATTTAGTCATAATAGTTATATAGAGGAAGCAGATAAGGAGATGTTTCTTAAGCAGAAATGTATTGAAGAAGATAGTATCAGAGCTCGTCAGCACCGTCTGTTTTATCAACTTTATATTCCGATTGCCTCATGAGAGACTAATAAAAGACCAGAGTTTGTCCCATCAAATGAAGAATTGAATTAAGTTTGATGTCAGAGTTTGTTTATTAGGAGCCTTAGTGTTTGTGTTAATGTTTAAGTATTGCTTTTAGTGTTTATGATTTTATGTGTTTAATTTTGAATGTTTGTAAAGTGTTCGTGCTTAGAAAATTTCCTCATCCAAGACTATTTGTAGTGAGAATTAAGTGTCACATGTATTTGTAATAGTATGTGAGTGAATTTATGTTTGTTTGTGTGAAAATTAGTGTTATTTTTAGCCTCGAATTGAATTGAGTTATGTAGAGAATTTTGAGAGGGAGGAGAATTAAAGGAGATGAAAATATTCATGCAAGTGTTGTGAGACAATTTAGGGGTAGTATACTAGGTAAATAGTGCATTTTACTTACATTTAAAAATCTCAAAAAAATCATGCTGTGGCGCCCAACCGCCACATCTCACGCTTATGCTCGAGGCAACTCAAGAAGCAGGCGCCTAAGCACCACTTATCCGTGCTTAAGCAACAGTTCATGAAAACCGGTTCGTGAACGGTTAAAAGTGAAAAATTAATAAGAAAATCAACATTTTTCACCCTCCTGTCACCTTCAACCTCTCAAAATTGTGATTTTGGAGATCTAGGGCACACTATTAAGTGGAGATTTCTTGGTGGAATTAAGAAAAATTTGCTAGATTCAGATTTCTTAAGGTACGAGCTTTACTTCTAGGTAAAAATTTTGCATTTTTACCATGTATTTTGAGTACTTTTGGAAGAATTCAAAAACTCACTATTCATGGTGAAAAATGAGGAGAAATTTATGGAATTTGCATAGGAAGTGTAGTTTATGCTTTTAGAAGTTTAGTTTAGTAGTTTAGACATGATTTTTGAAGTTATTTTTTGAATTTTATAAATTTGTAGAGTGACACCATTACAATGACACCAAAAATGAAGAGGAGCAAAAGGAAAGAGGCCTTTTGATTTGAGCAAATTTGTGAGTTCGAAAGCTCAAGATAGGTACAGTGATGCATTGCAATCACGAAAGCTTATCCAGGAGCGTTGTTTTAAGAATCCAGGTGGATCTGTCGAAGATCTGATCGTTCATCGACAGTGGGAATGATTTTGTTGTTTTTCGGCTGTTGCAGTTATTTCTGTTGTTAGGGAGTTCTATGCAAACCTCCCTGAAGCTGAAGATGATAGAGTCATGGTACCTTTTTCACCAGAGGTAATCAATTTGTTCTACCATTTGCCACTAGATACTTTATGTTTTCATGCAAATTATAGTTTGACTGAGACAGAGCTAGATGAGATTACTTCTTATTTGATTGTTGGAAGAGGACTCTGCAAAATCATTAATGAGAGGAGAGTCAATTTTTCCACGTCAAAGTTAAGTGTACCTTGGAAGGCATGACACTATTTTATTTCTACTTGTCTGCTACCAAAAAATCATCTCAGTGATGTTATCAGAGAGAGAGCAACGTTAAATTATTTTATCCAGGAAGGAAAGCTCATCAACGTAAGAGCTTTGATATATCATACTATCATGGGTTCTGCCACTGCCGCTACTACTGCAGGTCTGAGATTTGCTTCCTTGGTCTTTTCTTTATGTGAGCAGGCTGGAGTAAGATATGATCACTGGGAGGAAGTATTGTTGCCTCTAAAGCCTATCACAAATGTGAATGTGAAGATTTATTTTGAGCATTCTATTTTTGGCTGGAGAGGAGGATTTTCAAGGAGCTATGGAATGGCAACGTTTGCTGCTTCTACATCTAGACCATCTACTTCACGTGCTTCTACTTCTATAGGTGACTCTACTGAGACCCAAGATCAATTATTACAAAGGATGATGGATAATAATAATTATACCGCTGATAAAGTTCAGGATTTAGAGCATTTTGCAGAACATACTGATAGGTATAATAGAAGTAAAGTGATTTTGAAGAGAAATTTCACTCATCTTTAGCGAGCCTTCGTAGTGGTAACCAAGGAGTGCAATTTCCTCCATATCCAAACTACCCTGATTATGAGTCTGCAGATGTCTAGGATAGCGGTGATTCAGAGAATGCGGAGTAGGATTGAGAGATTTATTTTTAAGTTTGTATTATGTTATGGATTATGTAGTCTGGGGCTTGCTACATTTGCATTTATGTGTTTATTTGGATTATGTGATAGTTTGGACTTATATTTAATTATTATTGTGATGTTTGTGTTTTGTTAGTATTTTGTTTTAAATTCTAGGGTAGTAACTGTGTTAGTTAGTTAAGGACTGAATTTAATTCTTTATCTTTTGGAAAGATGAAAATTTTGCTAACTTTAGTTTTAAATTTTAAACTTAGAAAACTACTACCCTGTATTTTTATTTTATCTTGTTAGTGTGTTTGTTTTTATGTTGAGACTGTGATATCAAAGTTAGTGTGTTTGTTTGTTTTTATGTTTGTACCTACTACTTAGAAGTCTATTGATTCTCTGCATGTTAAATTAAAATGAAAATGATAAAAAAATTGATAAAAATTACTTTTACTCATGTTTTTAGTTTTATACTTGTATACTTAGGACATAAAAATTCCTGTAAGCATGTTATTTCAAATTTCATTTTTCCTTATACATATCTGATGCTAAACTATTTAATCTGTTAAAAATTTAAGTTTGAGGGGGATGAAAAATATTTTCAAAACTTGAAATTTATTTGTTCTGAAATGTGCTACAAGGAAATGTGCTACAAGTGAATTTGCTACAAGTGAATTTGATTTTAAAAGAAAAATGATCATGTATATGAAGTTATATTAGGGAAGTAAATTTTGATTTTAGAAATGAATAAGAAAATTTATTTGAAATTTTTAGTAATAAAGAAAAAATTTAAGATTCCACTTAAAAGTTTTTTCGTGTAGAAAATGATTAATATAAGTAACTATCTTTACTAAAAAAAATTGTTGAAAAATTTAGAAATTTAGACTTTTATATTTAATACTTAAATTTCTTTTATTAAAATAATTTTGAAAACTATTATTATATTTATAAGTGAAAGATTTATATTAGACTTTGCTTTAGGAAAGGAGAAGTGGAATTCAAAATTATTAAAAGCCTATCTAGATATAGTAATCCTTGCTTGAAAAAGAAAAAAAAAAAAAAGAGACGAATAAGGGAGGAGAAACTTGAGGATTAGTGCCTAATCAAAAATTGGTTCCACATTTGAACTTTTTAAGGA
>NW_018236000.1:18877-41068 GCF_001263595.1 Phalaenopsis equestris
TGTGTTTTTCTTTCAGGTACAAGTAAAAAGGTGAAAAATACTAAAAGAAGTGAAAAAAGATCAAATTTGGAGCAAAGAGGTGAAAATTGTGCTAAAGTGTTTTGGCAGAAACAGAGAAGGCCGAGCCTAAGCGCTAGAGGCCCCGCGCTTAAGCGCCAGAGGCAGTTATTTGGCGGTTTTCTTCATTTGGCTGAATTTTGAAGAGTTATTTGAGGCACCTATTGGCTAAATAGGGTGGTTATGAAAGGTGTGCTTGAAACATTTATTATTAAAAGACTTGCAAAAGGAGGCATCCCTTGGAGAATACATCGAATTTGGACACATTTTGAAGAGTTTCCAAGGCACCTCTTAGGAATTTTACAAAAGAAGTAAGTTGAGACATTTGAAAGGTGTGCTTGAAAGTTTCGAAAAGGGGTGCTTGAAAGTTCCAAAAAGTGTTGGAAAGGAGGAGTTTTTGAGAGAGTCTTGAAGAGATTTTCAAGCACCATAAATTTACTTTATCCTTTTTGTTTTTAGTTTTATTTTTAGAGTTAAGAGTGTTGTAAAAGAGAAGAGATTCAAAGAAACTTCAAGAGTTTATTAGAGGATTTGAAATAAGTTTTTATATTTTTTTTTAAAGTATTTTTGGTTTTAATTGAGACTTCTTGTTGGTTCGACAATGATTTCTACTTTTAAACTAAAGTGTGGTTTTGTTTTCTACATATTTTCTGAGTAGTTTTCCTTATCTTTCTTTTTGAAATGTTAAGTAATTAAAGTGTTAGATCGAAGTTATGGAGAGTATTAATCTTTAATGTTGGAAGAAGTTGTGATGATTTAAATCCATAAACTTCATTTACTTCTTGACTTGGCCTATCCAAATGTTAAAATTTGTTATGTGAACATGTAAGAACCGGGCTGGTATTGTCTCAGTCAACAATTAGAAAGAATCACATGAGGTTTTATGAATGAGAATATAATTCATATGATTTAGTGAAAATAAATAGGGAAATAATCAGACTTTATAGTTACAAGTTAAAGCCGCCAACTTAGTTTATTATTTTAGGTTTTGATACTAGATGTTAGCCCCCAGGTAGAGGGAATCAAGGGAACTCTAGAGTGAGAGCTAGTATCTTTCTTGTCTAACCGATCCTTAGAACTATTCAAACTTTAAATTAGCCAAAGTTCTTTATAGCATCTCTAGTAAGGGTAAAGAATATAATTGCTCCAATTTGGCACAATGATAAGATCACACAAATATCCTGGAAGATGTGAGAATTTTGGTTGTGACAAACAACAACGTTGGAATCCTTAGATGAGTTAGGGCTTCTATTGTACAACAGAGCTATACAAAAGCCTAAATATAAGGTGAGGGTTTACGTTGCATAAGCAAACTACCCTGAAGTCCTATGGCTTGGTTGTTTAATTCTAAGGAAGGAAATTATTTTAGCTAATGTACACGTGTTTTTCTGTTGAGGATGACCATGTTGCCTACCATGCTAGCTCCAAGCTCCTTGCTGTGATGAGTTTAAGTTTTCTAGTGTGTCAAGTTATGATGTCAAATCAAATGTCCTTATGGTTGTAGTTCATTAAATGTTATAGGGCATATTGAAGTTGATTAGAGCGACACTAGTTAGGATTCTACATTTCCCTCATTCCGGTACCACTATTTTCTATGGGATTCACTTAGTCCAAATGAATTTACTAAACTCAACTTAATGAGTTCCATACTTTCATTTAGATCGTGGGAAGCCTCGTTTGCAATCGTAGGTTACCTCCTCCGAGAGATTCCCGATCATCCGATGGATACATCTTAATTTAGTTACAATTGTTGTTTTGTGATATGTTTGTGATTAAATTTTGAGTTGTTTTATATTTTGAATGTTGTGGCGTAATGTTGTGGTGGTAAACTTTATCTTGGTTGATTTTAGTTTTGGTTTTGGTTTTGCAGCTATCCTAGCAGTTTTAGTTTTCATGAAGAGTGACATCTTTGTTTAACATGCATGTTTGTGTTTTTTTGTTCATACATGCAAGTGAGTAAGTATAGTAACACACTGAAAAGTAAAGTACGAAAAACTAGAAATGCGGGTAAAATAAAAGCGTACCTCGATGGTCATCCCGTCATCTTCAACTGAAACTCAAAATGCATGTGAGAGCATTTATATGTTAAAAGTATTTTATGTAAAGCGGGGAAATAAAATTCTAGTGATCTACAAAATCCTAAATCATATCTTGGTGAACCTCTATTGATTCATCTGAGGATGATTTCATTAAGCAAAACACACCAAGTTTAGTAGACCTCTGAGGTATCCAAAAGGTCGGGAGAAAGAAGCAGGTCCTTGCTTCCCTCTCACCACCTGGTGAAAATTCTCAAGCTCATTTAAACTTATTATGTTGCTTAATAATTCATCCTGTAAATAACCCTAGTGTTCAGTGAATATTGATGTTTCAATTATCTCTAAGAGTAGGGTAATTATCATTGGTCATTTAGTTTGTGAATTATGTGGGTGAAGACTTTTAAAAGGGGCAAGTTAGTGCTATTAAGACGCTTAGCCAATTTCAACTTTAACTTGGGCTTGTAGTGTTTTAAAGGTGTTTAATTTCTAGTTACATTCATTTTTCTAATCCTTATTTAACCAAATTTGATTTAACCTAGGTCACTACTAAGCCCTTAGGACCTTGGTAGACATATTAGTAATTTTTTAAAGAAATTGAATTTTAAGTGATAGTAATTCATCATCAAAAGATTTGAATGTCATTTGAACACCAGATAGAGCTATTAAATTAGTCAGTTATTAACATCCAAAATCATACCCCTAAGTCTAGGATCATTTAATTTAATAGATCTCCAAATTCTAATGATTTAGGAAATTGCAAATTTATCCTTTAATTAAGAGAAGTAAAAATGGTTTCTACCAATTAATCCCTTATGTTTCAATCATCTGAAGATGTTAATTGAGATCAAACTTTGTCCATCTTACCCTCATGAATTAAGCCTAAATGTTAATTAGGGCTAGATTTTAAAAATTGCACTTTTACCCCTAAGGCTCTATCACTTCATAATTCATCAAATTTAATTCAAATGACTTTGGGATTTTTATCCTACCACACTCATGAGTTAATTAAGACATCAGAGGTGAAAATGTGTTTTTTTAAAATTTAATTTAATTTACATGATTATTTACATGCAAAAATATGATTTTTCAAAGAAAATTCAATAACTTGACCAAGCCAAAGAATAACTTAATCAAGGCAAAACCTAATCACTTGAAATTTTTACTAGAGATAGCCCTAAGTGGGAGAACCACTTGAATCAAATTTCATGATTTTTTGAGTTTTATTTGAATAATTAGAATTATTTTAAATTCTAGAGTATTAATTAATTATAAAATATTTCAAATATAGAAAATTATGTTTTTTTCATTTTTATTAAATCTCTCTAAGGTTAAAAAACCAAAAAAGAGCAAATTTCACATTTTTAATGATTTTTCTTTGAATTATTAGAATTTTTTAAATGAAAAAATAAAAAAAAATTCTTTTTTAGCCTTTATAAATTATTTTTAAGGTTTTAAAATTTAATTTTTTTACTTATAAATTAGGGAAAATGTTTTAAATCCTCCTAAGTGCTTAGGAAACAATTTAGAACATTTTCATGAATTTTATTAATTTTATGACTTTTATTATTTTTTATTATTTAAATATTCAAAATATGCTTAAAAAATGAAAATTTTATTTTATTTACAATTTTATTTTTAGAAAATCCTTCTGATCGCAGAGAACTCCCAAAACTAATTTTATAATTTTCTAAGTTATATTTCGATTGTTAAAAATCATTTTAGTGTAAAAAATGCTATTTAATTTAGAAAATCAGATTAGGCTACCAAATGAACTCCAATCATTTTGAAATTTTTATGGGGAGTCCTCTGAACTTTAAATTATAGTGGAGAATCAAAATCAAGTATTTAAATGTTTCTTTTTCCCAAATAAATTTTCTTTGTATCTTAGAGTTTGATGAAAATTAGGTGTGTTCTTAATGACTTTGCTCATGAAAAATTTTTCCTAGGGTTCTCTGGTCACAGTGAATCTACCAAAATTTTCTTGAATTTTTTCTAAGCAACATGCTAATTACCATTAATAATTTATGCAAATCATGAACATAAACTTGAAAGATATGGATCTCTATCTAGGGGTCTCCTCTGACTTTGAAAAAAATTAAGAAATATCCCTCATGACAGAGGCTTTATGGTGAAATGTCTACATGCATCGAGAATTAAAAGACTGAAAACACTTTATAATTAAATAAAAATAAATTATGCATCAAATAAACTTCAAACCATTTTCACATTATTTTCCTCTGTTCACCGAGCACTAAGATATATTTTTTTTATTTTTGTGATTTTTTTGTGCAAAGATATGATTTTCTTAAAGTTATGGGAATGTAAATAAATAAGAAAATCCCTATTTTTCTATTTAAACACGCGGCGCAGCGTCAAACTACAGCTTCTCAGAAGCTTTGCGTGGCACGCTCTAGTTGGATGCCGCCATCCACGTAGCCACTGACTTAGCCCGAGCTTTATGTATCGAAGCATTGTCCGACTTTATCTCGCCCATTCGTTTGATACACGCGCCATCCAACGACTCCCTTTCATCATCCCTGATAGCCAAAACCCGTGATTATCAACCCAATCTCTCTCATTTCTCAACCAAATGATCTCGGGTTTGATCCTATAGACTCGTCTAAGTGAGACGAACATATCCATATGGTAAACATTCCATTAAACTAACCCTAATCACATGGAGAATCAAAATAGACTCAAGAAGAGGGGAAGTTCAATACCTTGACTCTGAGAAGGGAAGCTTCAGTCAGAGGTGCTCGGGATGTTCTTTGGGGTCCAAAGAAGCTAGAGATTAAGCCTCTTGTCAAAGTGAAAGGTCTAGAACCAAATTTGATCAAGGCTGAATTTGGGTGTTGAGCAAAGTCTATTGTGGATGCTCTTTGTGAGGGGCTTTGATGGGGCTTCTCCTTTCACTGTGGTGAAGGTGTGGGTGAGTTTAATTGAGATTTTCTAAAGAGGCGTGGTAGAGAATGTCCTATCTTCGACTAGGATTTGAGATCAAAAATTGAGCTCCGCCAAGGGAAAAGAGGGCAAGGAGGTGGTTGGGTTGCAATGAGGAGGTCTCAAAGAGGCTATGGGAGCAATTTGGAAGGATCTCCTTGAGAAAATTTCAACACCCTTCCTTTGGCCATGATAAGGACATTTTATATCCATGGCCAGAGAGTGGAGCTCAGGGCTTGGCCTTGGGTGCAAAAGTCTGCTGAGATGTGGGCTAAGAGGCTCTAAAGCTTAATCAAGGTGAGTTGGCCCCAGGGGTCGAGATTGGGTTTGATTTAGGGATGGTGGCCCTCAGTTTTGAGGTGCTCCAGTGACTAAGCCAACTGACAAAGCCAAGGGAGGTGGCTAGGAGGTCAGTTGAGCCATAGGAATCTGTCACAAACATTAATTTGGGTTTATAATGGGTTTTGGTAAAGATCTCTTTGGCTTAAGAAATTTAGGAAACAAATCCATTGATTCAGGGGACCTTTGGTCCATGGCTCATCTAGGGTGGGTTAAGTGATTATAGCTTGGTCACTAGGGTCCAAAAATTGGCTGTATAAGTCTTGCCTTGGTCAATTTGACATGACTAGGTCAATTTTAGTGCATGGGTTTAATGTGGGTCTAAATGGCCAAAAGTTGGGTTTGGGTTAGGCTAGCCATGACTTTGAGTCCAATTGATTGATCAACATTGTGTATAAAATTGTACTAAAGATTTTTGGTGAAGGATTGAAATGATTTTGAGTCCAATTGCGGGTTCAATTTGAAGGATTTTGAAATTTTGGTCAATTTGGTCATGTTGGGCTAAACTTGGGTTTAGGCTGGACTATTTTTGGGCTAATTCCAAATTGATTGTTGATAATGGTCTATAGGAACATCATGAAGAGTTTTCAACTTAAATTGGGTGTTAATTTTGAGGTTAGGGCAATCAATTTGGTGGAATTTGGATGTATGGCCAATTTGGGGCCAATTTGGGAATTTTCAGACTTGGGGTAAACTTGAATGCAATTGAGGCTTCACCAAGGCCAATTGAAGGTTAAGTTTGGTGTGTAGGATTGTTATTAAGAGTTTAGGATTCAAATTGGGGGAAATTGAGTAGGCTATGGGGTTCAATTTCTTGGAACCAAGTCGTAGGGCCAAAGTTGGTTGGAACCAAGTCATAGGGCCAAAGTTGGGGTTATGACTTAGATCAAAATTAGGCTCAAAGCATGGGACAATTAAGCTTGGATTTGTTTTAGATTGGTCATTTATAAGGTGAATTTGAGTTTAGAATTTGAGTTTAGAATTTGAGCAAAATTTGGGCCAAGTTGATGGAATTTTAAGGTGAATTTGGGAAATTGGGCCTTTAAAGGCAATTTAAGGGTTTTGGTCAAAATGATCAAATTGGCAAATTGGGTCATGTGATAGTTGACAATTGGCTAAATTGGATTCAATTGAAGGGCCCAAATTGGTTTTGGAGACATTTGGAGTGATTTTGGAGGGTTTGGGAAAGTTTGGGGTGCCAAGGGTATTTTTGTAATTTTGGCCATTTTAGAGATATTTTGGTAAATTTGGAATTTTTTGGTAGTTTTGGGTAACTTGGGTATTTTGAAAAGGTTTGAAATGATTTTTGGACATTTTGGTATTTTGGGTGGATTTGGGAATTTTGGCCAAGTTTAGGGCTCCAAGGGTATCTAGGTAATTTGGGGGATTTTGGGTTGGATAGTTTTGGTGGAATTAGGGTGCCAACCACCTTATATGAGCCATGTACCAATGGAACCCCCATTTGGGTCCTCTATGTACTCGTCTTAACTAAACCCTTGCCTAGAGCTAGTGGGTTTAGGGGTTCATCTACATGAGTCTCCCAAAAGATCAAGAGATCAAAGTCAACAAATACTGGGTTTAGGGTTGTGAGGGATTGTGAGTGAAAGTGGGTGTAGTGACTGAAAGTGAGTGCCTTAGCCCTAGACCAGCACCCAAGGTTATCCCTAAGGTCAAATAGTCCGACGGGAACTCTCCTGGAGGTCCCCTATAATGACCCCACATACTATGTGCTAGAGGCTAGGACTAATATGTAGAGCTTCAAGTTGAGTAAAGAAGAGGGTAGGATTTCTAATGGTGAGGGTTTCTTTTCTAGTTTTCTAGGAATATTCAACCAAGAAAGTCCTATGGCTAGACCACAGGCTACTAAAGAGGGAAAACTAAACCTCAACCAAAAGTGAGGTCGAGAGGATCAAGAGAAGAAAACTTTTTCCTGTCCTTATGGAACTTTTGCTTTTAGAAGAATGCCCTTTAGTTTATGTAATGCCCATGCTACATTTCAAAGATGTGTGATGAAATTTTTTTTGATTTGATTGAAAAAGCAATTCAAGTATTTATGGATGATTTTTCAGTGTTCGGAACTTCATTTGACTCATATTTAAAACATTTATCAATAGTTTTTAAGCAACAAATTTAGTCCTTAATTGGGAAAAATGTCAATTTATGGTAACAAGAGGAATTGTATTATGACATAAAATATCATAAAATGGTATGAAAGTAGATTCTGCTAAAATTCAAGTGATCTCTAATTTAACATACCTAAAAAATGTAGGGAAATTAGGAGTTTTTTAGGACATACTGGATTCTACAAACGAAATATTAAAGACTTCTCAAAAATTGCTAAGCCTTTATGCCATTTACTGGAGAAAGATGTAATTTTTAATTTTGATGAGAAATGCCTAAAAGTTTTTGAATTATTAAAAGAAAAATTAGTCATTGCACCAATTATAATTTAACTAGATTGGGGAAAACTTTTGAATTGATGTGTGATTCTAGTGATTATGCTATTGGAGCTATTTTAGGACAAAGACATGATAAGATTTTCAAAGTAATTTACTATGCTAGTAAAACTCTTATTGAAACTCAAATTACCTATACAACAACTGAAAAAGAGTTATTAGCAATAATATATGCCTTTGATAAATTTCGATCAAATTTAATTGGAACTCATTGTGTAGTGCGTACAGATCATTCTGCTATTAAGTACTTAATTAAAAAGAAGGATGCTAAACCTAGACTCATAAGATGGATTCTTCTTTTACAAGAATTTGATTTGGAAATAGTAGATTGAAAGGGAACTGAAAGTCAAATTGCTGATCATTTGTCCAGGATTGAGTTAGAAAAACCACTCTACTTTAAAAGAGAAATTAATGAACATTTTTCAGAAGAAAAATTGTTCAATATTAATGAGTGGCATGTTCCGTGGTATGCTTACATAGTGAAATTTCTTGTTAGTGATATTATGACTTATGGAATGAAATATCAAGAGAAGATGAAATTTATTTCTGAAGCTGAGACTTATTTTTGGGATAACCTATTTTTATATTGACAAGGAAAGGATTTGATTATTCAAAGATGTGTACCCTTTGAAAAGATTTATGAAATCTTTGAAAAGTTAAGAAATTATCCAAAAATGTCATAATTTTGATTTTGGGTGACATTTTGGTGTTGATAAAATAACATATAAAATTTTACAATCTAGATTCTATTGGCCTACTATTTTTAGAGATGTTAGTGCTTATATTAAAACTTGTGATAGATGTCAACAAGTAGGCAATATTATATGCTAGAAGTTAAAATATTTAATGTTTGGGGATTATATTTCATGAGACCATTTATACCATTTTTCAGGAATTTATATATACTGTTAGCAGTGGATCATGTATTCAAATGGATAGAAGCTGTTGCTTTACCTCAAAGTGATGCTCGAAGTGTTGCAAAGTTTTTGAAAGGAAACATTTTTTGAAGATTTAAGATGCCGAGAGTTATCATAATTGATGGGGGAAGTCATTTTAGAATGCCATAATGGAGAAATTTTTAAAGAAATATCATATAAATTATAGAATTTCTACTGCTTATAATCATTAGACAACTGGTTTGGCTAAGTTTTCTAATCGAGAAATTAAAAAAAATATGGAAAAATTTGTGAATCCAACAAAAATGGATTGGTCAATCAAACTTGACTATGCTTTGTGGGCTTATGAGACTGCATATAGAACTCCTATAGGAATATATAGGCTAATAATTGGGAAAGCTTGTCTCTTATCAGTTGAACTAGAGCATAAAACATATTGGGGGATTAAATAGTTCAATTATAATTTGAAAGATGCTGGTGAGAAAAGATTATTGCAATTAAATGAGCTTGAAGAGACAAGGAAAAAATCTTATGAAAGTGCTAAGATTTACAAAGGAAAGATGAAGAAGTGGCATGAAGGAATGAAGCTTATTCAGCAAGGGCAACAAGTTTTGCTATATAATGCAAGGTTAAGATTATTTCTAGAAAACTTAATTCCAGGTGGATGGGGCCATTTACTGTGATAAAAGTTTATCCTTATGGAGTTGTGGATATTAATGATCCTAAGACAGATAAAATGTTTAAAGTGAATGGTCATAGACTGAAACCTTATTTTGTAGGGGATCATCATAAATTTAATGAAGGAATGATAATGGGTCAACTAGAATAAGCATTGGTTACGTCAGGCTGATGATGTTAAACCAAGCGCTTTGTGGGAGCTAACCCATAGTTATCAGTGTGTTTTGCTTTAATTGTCGTTTGTGTCGTGATTAAGAAAATTGGGGTAGTATTTTTTAGACTATTATGTGTTAGCATTGATTTTAAAACTTTATTTAATAACCTAGACATCTTAGAATGAGAATTTGGACTTTTAGTTGACTGATGCAAAAATGTACATAGGCGCTTAAGCACGACAGTTAAAAAATATGTGCTAAATTAACATTCTAGAAGGTTTAACCGCCAATTGGTTGTAAAAAACATATTAAGGCAGTTCCAAGACATGCCTAGAACTTTAGAAAGATTTAGGCCATTAAATAGAAGGGGATTTAATGAAGGAATTTTGCCCTAGATCATTTTAAGCCCTAAAGTTTATAAGAAAGAGAGATTTTGATAAGATGTCTTCATGGGAGATAGATTTGAAGAAGAAGAGACCATGAGGAAGAGATTAGACCATGAGGAAGAGATTCAGGAAGAGATTCATTAGTCAAAATGCACAAGAGATGTATAACAGTTTCTTACCCATTAGTATTGAAGAAATATCGGAACAGATCAACAAAATTGAGACTACCATGGCTTTACTTGAGACCAAGGTAATTGAGATTCATGAACATCTTGAGCGTATTGGATGGCAATTGAAAATACAATTTAGCCATACTAGTTATATAGAGGAAGCAAATAAGGAGATGTTTCTTAAGTATAAATGGATTGAAGAAGATAGTATCAGAGCTCGTCACCACCATCCATTTTATCAACTTTATATTCTAATTACCCTAGGAGAGACTAATGAAAGATTGAAGTTTGTCTCATCAAATGATGAATGGAATTAAGTTCGATGTTAATGTTTGTTTGTTAGGATTCGTTGTGTTTACGTGTTAGTGTTTAAGTCTTATTTTTAGTGTTTATGCTTTTATGTGTTTAATTGTGAATGTTTGTTAAGCGTTCCGCTTAGAAAATTTTCTCATCCAAGACTATTTGGAGTGAGAATTAAGTGTTACATGTATTTGTAATAGTTTGTGAATGAATATACATTTGTTTGTGTGAAAATTAGTATTATTTTTAGCTTCGAATTGAATTGAGTTATGTAGAGAATTTTGAGAGAGAGGTGAGTTAAAGGAGTTGAAAATAGTCATTTAAGTGTTATGAGACCATTTAGGGGTGGTATACTTAGGAAAATAGTGCATTTTACTTAAATTTAAAAATCTCAAAAAAATCGTGCACTAGCACCTAAGCGCCATATTTCACGCTTAAGCACAAGGTAACCCGAGAGGCAGGCGCCTAAGCGCCACTTATCCTCGTTTAAGCGCTGGTTCAAGAAAACTGGTTTGTGAACTGTTAAAAGTGAAAAATTAACCCCAAAATCACCATTTCTCACGCTCCCGTCACCTTCAATCTCTCGAAATTGTGATTTTAGTGAGTTAGAGCACACTATTAAGTGGAGATTTTTTGGTGGAATCAAAAAAAATTTGCTAGACTTGGATTTCTTAAGGTAAGAGCTTTACTTATATGTAAAAATTTTGGATTTTCACCATGTATTTTGAGTACATTTGGAGAAACCCAAAAATTTTAGATTTTTACCATGTGTTTTAAGTACATTTGGAAGAATTCGAAATTTCACTGTTCATGGTGAAAATTGAGGAAAAATCTATGAAAATTGCATAATAAGTGTCGTTTAAGCTTTTAGAAGTCTAGTTTAGTAGTTTAGACTTGATTTTTGAAGTTATTTTTGGATATTTATAAAATTGTAGAATGACACCATGAAATGAAGAGGAGTAAAGGAAAGAGCCCTTTTGATTTGAGCAAATTTGTAAGTTGAAAAGTTCAAGATAGGTACAGTGATGCATTACAATCACGAAAGCTTATCCAAGAGCGGTGGATCTGTGGAAAATCTGATCATTCACCGACACTGGGAATGAATCTATTATTTTTTGCTGTTGCAATTATATCTGTTGTTAAGGGTTCTATGCAAACCTCCCTCAAGCTGAAGATGATAGAGTCATGGTTCGAGGAAAGTTGGTACCTTTTTCACCGGAGGTTATCAATTTGTTCTACCATTTTCCACAAGATACTTTAATTTTTTATGCAAATTATAGTCCAACAGAGACAGAGCTAGATGAGATTATTTCTTATTTGACTGTTGGAAGAGGACTTTGGAAGATCACAAATGATAGGAGAGTCAATTTTTCCAGATCAAAGTTAAGTGCACCTTCGAAGGCATGACACTATTTTATTTCTGCCCGTCTATTACCTACAAATCATCTTAGCGAAGTTACTAGAGAGAGCACGACATTTATAGGAAGGAAAGCACATCAACATAGAAGCTTTGATATATCAAACTATCATCAGTTCTGCCACTACCATTACTACTGTAGGTCTAGGCTATTACTGTAGGTCTGGGATTTGGTTCCTTGATCTTTTATTTCCTTCCTTGATCCTTTCTTTAGGTGAGCTGGCTGGAGTAAGATATGATAGCTGGGAGGAAGTACTGTTGCCTCTAAATCCTATTACAAAGGTGAATATGAAGACTTATTCTGAACATTCTACTTTTGGCTGGAGAGGAGGATTTTCAAGGAGCTATGGAATGGAAACATCTGCTGCTTCTAGCTCTTCTGCTTGTACATCTAGACCATATACCTCACGTGCTTCTACTTCTAGAGGTGAGTCTACTGAGACCCAAGATCAATTATTACAGAGGATGATGGACAATATTATTTATACTGCTGATAAAGTTTAGAATGCAGAACATACCGATAGGTATAATCGAAGAAAAAGTGATTATGAATAGAAATTTCACTCATCTTTGGAAAGCCTCTTTAGGGGTAACCCAGGAGTACAATTTCTTCCATATCCTAGATACCCTGATTATGAGCCTGCAGTTGTTTGGGATAGCGATGATTCTAAGAATGATGAGTAGGACTACGAGATTTACTTTTATGTTTGTATTATGATATGGACTATGTAGTCTGAGTAGCTACATTTACATTTATGAGTTTATTTGGACTTGAGACATGTGATGTGATGTGTTTTTATGCTTTGGAACTGAGACATGTATGTTTGTATGTTAGTTTATATTCTGTGATGTATGAGATTGTTATTTTGTTTAATTGTATTATGATGTTGTGTTTGTTAGTAGTTTGTTTTCAAATGCTAGGGTAGTAACTGTTGTTGTGTGTTTAGTACTATGTTAGTTAGTTAAGGATTGAACTTGATTCTATGTCTTTTGAAAAGTTAAAAATCTTGCTAACTTTAGTTTTAAAATTTTAAACTAAGAAAACTGTTACCCTGTATTTTTCTTTTATCTTGTTAGTGTGTTTGCTTTTATGTTGAGACTGTGAAGTCAAAGTTAGTGTATTAGTTTATTTTTATGTTTCTACCCACTAGTTAGAAGTCTACTGAATCTCTACATGTTAAATTGAAATGAAAATGATAGAAAATTAATTAAAAATTAATTTTACTCCTGTTTTTAGTTTTTACTTGTATACTTAGAATATAAAAATTCTTGTAAGCATGTTCTTTCTATTTTATATACTACTAAACTGTTTAGAACAAGTAAGTGTGTATTAGTTTATTTTTATGTTTCTACCCACTATATATATTTGCTGCTAAATTGTTTAATCTGTTAAAAATTTAAGTTTGAGAGGGAAAGAAAAATATTTTCAAAACCTGAATTTTATTTGTTCTCAGATGTGCTATAAGTGAATTTGATTTTAAAAGAAAATGATCATGTATATAAAGTTATATTAGGGAAGTAAAATTTAATGTTAGAATGAGTAAGAAAATTTAGTTGAAATTTTTAGTAATGAAAAAAAACTTTAAGTTAAAAATTTTTAGTGTAGAAAATATTTAATATAAGTAACTATCTTTAATAAGAAAAATTATATTTTTGAAAAATTTAGAAATTTAGACTTTTATTTATAATACTTAAATTTTTTTTGTTAAAAATAATTTTCAAAACTATTATTATATTTATAAGTAAAAGATTTATATCAGGACTTTTCTTTAGAAATCGAGAAGTGAAATTCAAAATCATTAAAGGCCTATCCAGATATAGTAATCCTTACTTGAAAAAGAAAAAGAAAAAGAAAAGAAAATAAAAAAAAGAAAGAGAAAAATAAGAAAAAAAAAAACAGGGGAGGAGAACTTGAGGATTAGTGCCTAATCAAAAATTGATTTCACATTTGATCTTTTTAAAGCGTAAGACTTATGAAAATCTTAAGTTTAAAAATATAATATAGTAAGTAAAATTATTCTTAATAAATTTTTTTAAGTGGAGGTAATAAAAGGACTAAATTCAAAACTTGGAGAATCTACAATATTTCTGAATTAGATAGGAACTCTTATTTTCATCATTATTAACATTAAAAATTTCTAAAATTTAAGCTGTTCTCATTTACTAAATATTTTTTTTAAATTGGACTACTACATTTCTAAATCTAAATTTTAGTAACTCATACAGAAACACATATATATATCATACTTATTTAGTTTTTAAAGATTGAAGTGTCACTTGAGGACAAGTAACATTTTAAGTTTGGGGGATTTTGATACACCTAAAATAGACGCATTTTTGTACCTATTTTTGAGTTATGCGCTTTAATGGAAGATAGTTATGTGTTTTTCTTTCAGGTTCAATTAAAAAGGTGAAAAATACTAAAATGAGTTAAAAAGGATCAAATTTGGAGCAAAAATGTGAAAATTGTGCAAAATAGTTTTCTAGTGTTTTGGCGCCTAAGTGCCAGATCAAACGCTTACGTGTCGGATAAACAAAGAAGGCCATGTGTAAGCGCTAGAGGCCCCGTACTCAAGCGTCAGGGCAGTTATTTGGCTCTTTTCTTCATTTGACCAAATTTTGAAGAGGATTTGAGGCACATATTGCTTAAAGAGGGTGGTTATGACCACTATAAACAAAAAATATTATTAAAAGACTTATGAAAGGAGGCATCCTTTGAAAAACACATCGAATTAGGACACATTTTGAAGAGTTATCAAGGCACCTCTTGAAGATTTATAAAAGTAGGAAGTTGAGGCTTTTTAAAGTGTGCTTGAAAGTTCTGAAAAGTGTTGGAAAGAAGAGAGTTTTGGAGAGATTTTCAGGCACCACAAATTTACTTTATCCTTTTTTATTTTTAGTTTATTTTGAGAGTGTTGTAAATGAGAAGTGATTCAAAGGAACTTCAAGTGTTTGGTGGAGGATTTGAGATAAGTTTTTATCTTTTGTTTTGAACTACTTTTGGTTTTAATCGAAACTTCTTGTTGGTTTGACAATAATTTCTACTTCTAAATTAAAGTGTGGTTTTGTTTTCTCCATGGATTTTGAGTAGTTTTCTTTATATTTCTCCTTAAAATGACAAGTAATTAAAGCGTTGGATGAAAGTTGTGGAGAGTATTAATCTTTAATGTTGGAAGAAGTGATGATTTAATTCCATGTACTTCATTTACTTCTTGATCAATGAAATTCATTTACTTCTTGATTTGGCCTATCGAAATGTTAAAATTTGTTGTGAGAACATGTAAGAATAGGGTTGGTATTGTCTCAGTCAAGAATTAGAATAAATCACATAAGGTTGAATGAATGAGAATGTAATTCATATGATTTAGTGCAAACAAATAGGTAAATAATCTTTGAAGTTTGTAGAGTTAGAGGACCATAAATTGGCAAGTTAAAGCCCCCAAAAACTTAGTTTATTTTTTTAGGTTCTGATACGAAATATTTGCCTCCATGTGGAGGGAGTCGAGGGAAATCTAAGGTGAGAGCTGGTATCTTTCATGCCTAGTCGGTCTTCAGAACTATTCAAACATTAATTTAGCTAATGTTCTTTATAGCATCTCTAGTAAAGGTAAAGAATATAATTGCTCTTATTTGACATAAGACAATTTGCATACTACCACAATAGAATTCCTATGCTTATTATTGATTCATGATAAGGAGAAAAATATTTTCAAATTCAGTGCTTTTCTTTTAGATAAACTCAAGTTATCTTTTTATATTGTTATTGTTTTGTCAAAATATCAAAAATACCAAAAAGATTTAAATTTTAATTATTGTTAATACATCTCTAGTTTAAGTAATTGTCTTTTTAAAATAGAAAATTTGGCATTCAATAGAGCATATTGCATATTTCATTGTGGGTTTGATATTCAGGTCTTAATAAAAAAGTCCTATATTTCTTGATAACGATACGTATGCTTGCATAGTATCCTAATATATAAATGAAAGAGTTAAATTCCTATTTGCTTCAAGATCAAGTTTTGACTTTATTGCAAAGTAAGGAAATATATGTGAAAATATAATTAGAGATATTGTTATACTGTTGCATATAAGTAGTAAGTCGGGATCACACAACACAATTTGCATACTTCCACAATAGAATTCCTATGCTTATTACTGATTCATGATAAGAAGAAAGATATTTTCAAATTCAGTGTTTTTCTTTTACATAAACTAAAGTTATCTTTTTAAATTGTTAATGTTTTGTCAAAATATCAAAAATACCAAACAGATTTAAATTTTAATTACTGCGAATACATCTCTTGTTTAAGTAATTGTCCTTTTTAAATAGAAAGTTTGCTGTTCAATAGAGCATATTGCATAATTTCCCTGTGGGTTCGATATTCAGGTCATAATCAAAAGTCCTATATTACTTGACAATGATACGTATACTTGCGTAATATACTATTGCAAAGAAAGAAAATATAATCAGAGACATTATTATACTGTTGCATATAAATAGTCGGGATCAATATTCCATTACCTACAAAGCCAAGTGAGTCATGGTATCCTACAAATGTGGAGATGGGGAGCCACCTTGACGATCTCAGAGGATCCCACAACATAACTAGAAAGGATGAATAGAGCAAAAGATGAGAATTAGAATTATATGAGGAAATACAAGAAAAATTTGTCAATATTCTGGAAGGCTTGGAGTTGTATACAAGAGTCTTATCTGAAAATGATTAAAGAAGAATTCTAGACTGCGCTTTTGACATAAGAGACAGAGGTTGAGCTAGTCTACTAATGGAAAGAACTTATTCAAAATAACAAAATTGGATGCGCGGAAAGGGCAGGATAACCATCCAATGTGCCTGTTACTATAATTTCACCAAAGATAGACAAGGGAACCCCCCAAGTATCTTAAGAAACGATGAGGTGGATCCGATGCTTTCTGAAATGAAGTGAATGATCAAGAGGATGGTCAGATGGAGTATACTACTAGCTAATTTCTTTCCAAAAAGTTGCATAATCAACATCTATGACAAAAGAGATTGTATTCCCCCACACATATATCATCATGATTTTGTGAGGCCCTTCTGCATGGTGTCCTTCAAGAGTAAGGGCAAAATATTATTTGAGAAAGAAATTGATATTATCGGCCCTAGGGAGTTCAGAGGATCTGTTGAGATTCCTCTAACAATAGGTTTAGTACTAATTCTTAAAATAAATGAAGCAAACTTAGGGAAGCACTGCATTCTAGGGGTACGACACCGCAGAGTGTCTGTGACTTTCAGAAAGATGGACAATAACAAGATGCCATATGCGTTTTGACCATATCCAAAGTTAGAGGAGTTGCACCCATATGAGCTATGAGATTATTGCACCTCTAAGTACATGTATAAAAGAATTCTTGTCCTAGAGCGTGCTTAGTAGGTCAACTTGACCACAAGCTCATCCCATAGAGGACATATAGATAGCTTTTGTCACCTTTTGTACTGCGTCAAAGCAGCATATATGATATGTACTCCGCATATGATGTTTAGAAGTATTCAACATGATTGTCTCTTTTCATACTTTCAGCATGTACTGAGTCTGTAATACCTGTTTGAACTAGTTTAATGAAGTTTCTTTCAGTTTTCAACACGTTTGTCAAAGTGCCCTTTTTTGCGATTGATAAAGAGTCGTGTAATCATACGTTGGTTCTGAATTACAATGAACAAAGAACAGTATAACAAAAATCCAATATTAAAATTTTTAACTTGTTTTTGAAAATCAACCAATGAAAAATAATATTTAAAAATATACTTTGATAATTAAATGTGATAAAGACAACAAGAAAAGAAAATGATAAACTTTATTGAGTTTGTTTCTCTCGAGTTTGAGGTTTCTTACTCTTTGCTTGCATAGCACGACTGTCTTTATCTACACCAATTTTTTCACATTCCCCCGAAGTTTCACACTCTGCATAAAATCATACAAAGTTTCCTCACTAATGTTAAACTTCACATGTCACATATCTAACAAATTTTCCTTACAGGGGTTGCCCGATGTGCAATGTTGAGCTTAACACCACAAATTCTCTATAATATTGTCATGTTGTTCTCGGGGTTGCTACCAATATTTTGAAATATTTTTCGCTACCTCTTGGGTTGGATGTGAGTCCCAGCACTTTCCACCCCAACGTAGCAGATATTTCCCTTGTCATCTCTTGGATTGGATTTGAGTCCCAGCGCTTTCCTCCCCAACGTAGCAGATACTTCCCTTGTCACCATTTAGGTTAGATATAAGTCCCAGAGCTTTCCTTCATAGTGTAGCAAATGTACTTTCCTGCTACCTCTTAGGTTGAATGTGAGTCCCAGCGCTTTCCTCACCAATGTAGCAGATATTTCCCTTGTCACTATTTAGGTTAGATATGAGCCCTAGATCTTTCTTTCCTAATGTGACAGATAAACTTTCCCGCAACCTCTTGGGTTGGATGTGAGTCCCAAAACTTTATTCCCCAACGTAGCAGATTTTTCCCTTGTCATTATTTAGGTTGGATATGAGTCTTAGATCTTCCCTTCCTAGTGTGACAGATGTATTTTCCTGCTACCTCTTGGGCTGGATGTGAGTACCAACGCTTTCCTCCCCAACGTAGAGATATATTTCTGATTAACTCTTGAGTTGGATGTGAGTACTTGTGCTTTCCTTCTCAATCTGGTTATTCTGCCACCTCTTAGGTTGGATATGAGTCCTAGAGCTTTCCTCCCTAATATTTTTTGACCTATATTTTATAACAAATCTTCGAGATAGGTTTAAGATTGCTTTAAATGGAGTAAGGCATCCTATTATCATCCTTTATGATCGGTTTAAGACCACCATAGATGGAGTAAGGCATCCGATTCTCTACCCATATCTTCGAGATAGGTATAAGGCCACCTTAAATGGAGTAAGGTATCATACTCCCATCCTCTGAGATTGGTTTAAAACCAACTTAAATGGAGTAAGGCATCTAATTCTCTACCCATGTCTTCGAGATAGGTTTAAGACCACCTTAAATGGTGTAAGACATCTTATTATCTTCCTTTTAGATCGGTTTAAGACCACCTTAAATGGATTAAAGCATCCAATTCTCTACCCATATCTTCGAGATAGGTGTAATGCCACCTTAAATGGAGTAAGGCATCCTATTCTCATTCTTTAGGATCAGTTTAAGACCACCTTAAATGGAGTAAGACATCTGATTCTCTACCCAAATCTTCGAGATAGTTTAAGACCACTTTAAATGGAGTAAGGCATCTGATTCTCTACCCAAATTTTTGAGATAGGTTTAAAACCACCTTAAATGGAGTAAGTCATCTGATTCTTTATCCAATTTCTTGAGATAGGTTTAAGACCACCTAAAATGGAGTAAAGCATCCGATTTTCTACCCATATTTTTGAGATAGGTTTAAGACCACCATAAATGGAGTAAGGCATCATATTATCATCTTTCATAATCAGTTTAAGATAATCTTAAATGGAGTAAGGCATCTGATTCTCTACCCAAATATTTAAGACCACCTTAAATGGAGTAAGGCATCCTATTATCATCTTTCGAGATCAGTTAAGACAACCTTAAATGGAGTAAGGCATCTGATTCTCTACCCAATTATCTGAGATAGGTTTAAGACCAACTTAAATGGAGTAAAACATCCGATTCTCTACCCATATCTTCGAGATAGGTTTAAGAACACCTTAAATAGAGAAAGGAATCCTATTCTCATCCTTGGAGATCGGTTTGAAGACCACCTTAAATGGAGTAAGGCATTCAATTCTCTTCAGAGAATTAACACATGAATTTTAATCCTCTTCTTGGGATCAGTACCTAAATTCTGACTCCCATTTTTTTGAGGTCGGTACCTATATTCTGATTCTCTTTGCAGGATTGGTACCCAAATTGTAATTCCCATCTTAGGGTCAACACCTAAATATTGATTGTCATCCTCCAAAATACTTGAAACTTGATATTTTGAAACACTATCTTTTCTAATTTTTATCTAGAGTTCCGAGTTCTCGATTTTGCTTGAGTGTTCACTTGCAAATCCTGCAGCAAAAACATTAGTCACTCAATTCTGCTCTTCCTTCTAAGTTTGTTGATTTAGAAGTTTGTGTTGGTGTTGTTGATCCCATCGATTAATGCCAATACGTGCAGTGTGCTTGCCTGGTGATGCGCAGAAACTTGGGATTAAATTAATAATAAAAATGCAATGTAACCCAAACAATAATTTACCTTTAATTAAAATAATTTAACTTTAAAACCTCTTTTAAACTCATTATTCCCTTCTACATATAACATAAGTGTACGTATTGTTCAAGTAATACAAGACTCTAATGGAATCTTAGATATCGATGCCATAAGGAAGCTGGAAATATATTTTAGCTGGCTATTAATATTCTATTCTTAAATTAGAATAAAAATAAAAACCAAGTAAAGTACAAAGTTGAAGTTAAACTACTCAAGTGAATTGCTACTAAATATGTAGAAGCACAATTATAATAGTTAAGCTAAACTAGATGCTAAACTTTCAAAAGTAAATATGCTAAGATAAAATAAAAATTTTTGTTGACAAAAAGTAAATATTTGAGGAAACACCCTTCCCATTTACAATGAAAATATGGCTTGTGAAGAAACTGAAATCATTTGAAAATATATTTAAGAACTGTTTGTGCCAAATAGGAGCAATCCTATTCTCTAACCTCTTCCAAGTGCTATAAGGAACATTAACTAATCCAGATTTTGGTCCCTAATTCCGTGGTTAGGCTTGGAGGATACCGACTATCACTCCATAAACATTAACTAATCCAGATTTTGGTCCCTAATTCCGTGGTTAGGCTTGGAGGAAACCGACTGTCACTCCATAGCTCCCACTATTCCCTCACCTGAGGGCTAACATGCTTGCATTAGTTTCCAATCAGCTAAACCAAATTGGGGATTCTAATCCGTCACCTTAAAATCTTTCAATTCTACGTCCAACGAAGTATATTTCCCTAATTATTTGCACCCAATCCCATGGATGACATACTCTCTCATGAAATCAAACATGATTCTCCCTTTATTGTAGAAATCATATCCCCTTTTTAGATCATATGTTTGTCAACACATTTTAACAATTCAATTGGTCAGATCATAAAGTAAATGAAGATTAGAGGTCAAATCATCACAAATTATCTACATTTAAAATAGTAGAATGTAAAATCAATTCTTCACAAACCCATTTCTTCAAAGTAGGGAGAAGGATAAAGAAGACTACTCAGAATTCATGAGAAAGATACGATAAAACACAGACTTAATGTATAAAAACAAGACAAATAAAAGAAATGAAAATTACAACTTATCTCACAATCCTTCCCAAGAAAATACCTAGAAGTTCTCTCCAAGCCTTTCTCTCCTTACAAGCACTCACAATTCTCTCTTAGAAGTGTAATGAAGAAGAAATCTCTCACCTCCCCTCTCCTCTTACAACCCTATAAGACCTTCTCCAAGCCCTTAATTTTCTCTCTCTATCTCTCCCTCTTGGATCTCATGCCACCTATCTTTTTTCACCCCCCCCTCTTGAAGTTCTCCAACTTATTTTATTTTGGGCTGCCTTCCAAAATTCAAAAGTCAAACCTTTGAATTCAAAAGATGTGCCTCTTTGATCCAAGAGTCAAATCCCTTCAAATTAGACCTTTCAAAATGTCTAGATGCATTGAGTCACTCCATGGGGTGTTTAGAACAAGTGTCCCTTTAAAATTCATGCAAAATTCGTAAAATTTGTCTCGAACTACCTTAATTTGAAAAAGTCACACCTGGCGCATCATGCGCCAACGCTATGGATTTTGGCGCATCATGCACCAAACCTAAAAAATTGGTTGTTTTTGTTCCAAATTTTGCTTCTTTTGCCATTTTGCTCCAAATGCCTAAAAAAGTTATACCTGCAACAAAACACAAAAATACCTTTCTTTAAAGTGCAATATCACAAAAAATAAGTATAAAAAGGGTACATAAATACAATATTAATTTTGTCTATCAAAATCCCCCAAACCTAAATGTTACTTGTCCTCAAGTGACACTTTTATTACATAAAAACATATGACTTTAGGATAGAGAGCAACTTATCACTTCTATACTTTAGTTCAATAAATAGAATAGCAAAAATTAAGAAAAATCTTTAATAACTTAGGTTCAAACTCCAAGTATAGGAATATTTAGTAATCAAATTTAAGATTTCTAAATCTATATTTATTTTAAGAAGAATTGCAATTTACCATGCTAAGAACATTTAGAACATTTATATGAAAAAGAACATCATGAAAACTTTACTAGGAATGCTACTAAAACTACAATACAAGTTTAGAAAGTGTAATAAAGCTCCTTC